>NW_018252638.1:204202-225662 GCF_001263595.1 Phalaenopsis equestris
TATATATATATATATATATATTGAGAAAGCCAATGACTAATATATTAAATAAAAAGTAGAATACAGATAGATTATGTGGGAGGGCCCAAACATGACACCTTGCTCACATGATAACCACCACATTTAATGGTTTCAAAAAGAGAAAATACAGAGAAATACATGAGATACCTATAGAAAAATATTGTGTATCAGGTAGTTAGAGAGCGACCCAATTTTGCCTTGCCTCTGCCTCTAGTTCTAGGGAAGGAGCCAGCTAATAAATTAGTAAGATGAGTGCCGTTGCGAGTAGTAACCAATGTATCATCCAATAAATTTCTGAGCTCGAGTGGGCCTCCATTCTTCTTCCTCCTCGAATAGACCTGCCATTCATCATCCGAAGATTGACTCACCTGATCAGTGGATTGGTCTAAAGTGTGCCAGACATGTGTACGTTGTTGAACATTAGAAGCAAAAACTTGTTGTACCAGCTGATCTTTTATCGGATCGAAGGAGCGCTCTCATGATTCTTGACATGTAAATGAGACTTCTTCAATAACAGTTAGTGGTGTAATCACATTTGGATCTTTACTTGTAGAATGGTGTTTTTCATCTGGAACTGTGTTGTTGGAAAGAGAATCGGGTTGCACATTTTTAGCAGGGATGGTAGGTGGTCGATCTTTAGCGATATTCGACCTTAGATGAGGATGCAAGCGATAGCAAATGGTAACTGTGGCCAAACATACTACAATGAGAGCAATAAGGAGGGTGTGGTTCTATTTCAACTATTTGCCAAAGCCCGTCGTGAGTGGTGCCAATTCATACCTCATCCGGAGCTGGTTGAGTGATGTATCTCTCAACTAACACACAAGCTAAAGAGGATCTGGTGACAGCAAGCGTAGGACTATCAACCTCGAGAGAATTACCGTAAGCAGTTGCTAAAGTGTAGAGTATTTCGAAGTTGAGCAGATGTAATATTAACCCAAAAAATTTTATCTAAACATGAATGATAAGGGACTCCGGTTTTGGATCAAATTCGATAGTCTACTTCAGAATTTTCATAAAACGGTTGTAAATCTTGATAACTTTTCGAGAAAAAATGTGAGTGTAATCGGTATTGTGAGACAACTGAATAAGTATATGTCGACCGTCAAGTAAGCCAATATTTCAACTGCCCAATGACTTCATAGCATCAAATTCTTTTCGAATGACCTCCAGTTTTGGGTGACCATAAAAGAATTTTCCCACTAGAGCAAAACGCCAAGAGGACGTGAGAGTGTTGGTTTCAACCTCAGTGAGAATAAGGGCAGACTTCTCATTTTTTTTACGAAGCTTTTTAATGAAAGTGTGATCACTACCACCTTCAATAGCGTCGTGGAAAGATTGAGGAACATTGCAAGACTTGCCAATATGAAAACCAGATTCTGAACCTGAAAGAGGAGTACAAGTAGGAATAGAAAAGTCGCCGGCAAGTGCATTGGCATAGGAACACATTGTTGAGCCCATCTCCAGAACGACTAGGCGAGCCGCTAGAAAAAAGCGAGTAGACTTCGGGGGGAAACTTTTGTAGGGCAAGGCGATAACGTCGGTGTCGAGTGTGGGAGAAGACGACGAGAGCCGTGACAACCAATGAGGAAGCTTTGTTGACTGGGTGACGCTGCAGAAGACTCGCAGAACACGATCCCGCAGAGACGCACACGACACCGCCGAAGGCGATCCTTTATCGGCCGCACGAACACATTCCCACAGAAGTTGAGTCACGTTGATGTTGGCACGCCATACTGACGAAAATGAAAGAAGATCGAGCGCGAACAGTGGAGCAGAACCAGCGTTTGCCATAACGGCGAAACCCTAGCAAAGCGATATTGAGAAGGACGATGCCATTTGTGTGTGTGTGTGTGTATATATATATATATATTAAAGAGAAAATTGTGCAGATAGGTTGTATAAGTAAGGCCAAAATAGACACCCAACCCACATGATACAACACAAAAAAAAAAGGTAAAGTAACCCAAAAATAGATGGTACATATAAGATCAATCGGGACGACCCAATTTAGTTATACTTCTGCCTCTAGTTCTCGGAAGGAAACCAACTAACAGATTGGCTAGGTGTGTACCATTGCCCGAAGTAACCAAAGTAAGATCCAATAGATTCATTAGTTCAATTAGATCTCCATTCTTTTTCTTCCTCCTGGAAGTGTAGACCTGTCATTCCTCATCCGAGGATTGCTGCTCATTCGGATGAGGCGGTAGTGCTGCAGTAGAAAGATGGCCAACAGTTGTACCCACAATAGAGGTTCAAGTGTGTGTGAGGTATGAGTTGTCGTTTCTACTCTAGATACTTCCTGAAGATGGGGAGCTGCAAGGTTCTCTTGATTGTCAGTCCGTGTGGTAGGGGTCCTTCAGTACGGTTTTCAATAAGGTTTTGCTCTGCAGGGATATCTAGCTTCTCATCAATCGCAGAAACAGTTTTTTTAGGGGGAGGGTCCATAGGGGCAATTAAATTAGACATCAAATCCTGTTCTGTAGTAGTTTTCTCTTCAGGTGAATCATATATGTCAAGAGCAGTGGAGTTAGATCAATCATTATTTACTTGATCTTTAGATTTCAAATTAGGATGAAATTTATGACATTTATCAAGGATATGCTTAAACATCTTACAATGGGAACAATAAGGAGGTCAATGCTCAATGACGATTTGCTGACAATATCCATTATGAGTAGTGCCCAACCAGACTTCAGTAACATCAGGTAAAGTAATATCTCTTTCCACAAGAATTATGACCATAGAAGATCTGGTTAGGTTGAAAGTAGGTAGATCTAGCTTTATTGTGTCCCCAAGTATGACCCCAATAAAGTAAAGAACCTAATGATGAAAAAAGTGCAGCTTGAGACCAGATAGACTAAACTATACAGGTGCAGTAAGAGGTTCATGATTGCGGTCAAAAGCAGGAGACCACTTGAGCAGCTTCATTGATTTACCAACAATATTATGATAATTTTTTAAGAAAATTTAAATGTACTTATCAGCCACGATTACTTGAATCAAAACATGTCTCCCATTCATGTGCCCCACTTTCCACTTTCCACTTTCTTGCTAATTTGAGATCATCAAAATTTTTTCTGATAGCTTTCATAGGTGGGTACCTCCACAAAATTTTTCAATAAGAGCAAACTTGAATTTCTCAGTCAGGGTTGAAACTTTCAACTCAGAGAAAAAAAGTGCTGCTTTCCTATTTTTCTGCTTGTATTCTTAATAAAGGGGTAGTTACCTGTACTGTCATGATACTCCTTATAACTTGAGGGGAAGACAACCGCCGTCTCCATGTGAGGATTACCCACCACGTGGGCAAAGGGGAGATTGTCAGGTTCAACCGAAGAAGAAGCTCCATCACAATAAGGAGAAGCCCTGCTAAGTCGGGCAGAGGGCAAATGACATGCCTAAGGCGTCGGGGCGAAGCAAAAAATGTCGAAGTCGCGGAACGGTCGCAGCTGATGAGTTCCAGAAGACAGGAAAAGCCGCACAGAAGACAAACCGCAGAGAAGGGTCCCTCGACGAAGCTCAGCGAAGATGACGCCGAAGCCTTTCGTCATTGGGAAGGACGAAACGATGTGCGTAGGAGGAGACGACATACGCAAAATCTGAAGGAGAGAAGCCCTTCGTTGTTGAGTACGAGAAATCCTTCGTCGTCGAGGACGACGGTTCGAAGCCGAAGGATTCAAATCAGGGAATCCCCATCAGGGGAAACCCTAGCTCTGTCTGCCACCGACGAGATATATATATATATATATATATAAGGCTCTGCATTCAAATGATGATCCGACACAAAATTTTTTATTTGAAAAAAAGTGATGACTATTGTGAAGAGATTTATTAATGTAAATTTAAAATTATGATTTTTCAACAACAAATTGAAAAGAGATTGATATACAAACCGCATAAATTTTTATTAATATCATAAAAGACGAAAATTACCCTTTAATTAATGCTAACCACCATTAACTTTAATGGAAAATAAGATTTATGACTAATTTGGAGCAACATTTAATAGTTTGGGATTAAATTTGAGCATTCTAAAATTTTAGTCTTAAATGGGACACTTTTCAATTGTCGTAAGATTATTTTGGGATTTTACTCAATTAGAATAGAAAGCACAAGAAAGACAAATTAGCATGCACTATGTGCGCCAGCTTATAGGGCACAATATTTGTTATGTTGTTGATTTTGAATTAGTCTTTCTAAAATATTATCAAACAAACACATATATTTCAACTCTTCTAATATTCATGAAATAATATAAATATGGAAGTGTGTATAAACGATCATCAAATAAGTTATAAAGCTTCTAATTAACATTCAAATATAAAATCATACTTACCAAAAGACCTTTATCAACATTAGATAGCACCGTCTTATGTAAATATACTTAAAACTATACAATAAAAATCAGTATAAGGTAGGTCACTTGATTAATGATTCATCTACTCCATTTTCCTTCATGTAAATCAACATTATAAAATTTAGTGAGTTTCATGCCATATGAGAAAAACTATATTAAAAAGATTTAATTATACAAGAAACAAATAACATGCCTGCCATTCAATAACTAATATGGGTGTTTTTATTTATAATCATAATTGAATTAGTATGATAGTAATAATGAATAAGCATGCATAAATACTTAAATAATAACATGAACATGATTATAAGCATCTAATACGAAAGTTAAAATAAAATAAAGCTATCATTAACAAGTCTTCTATTTAGTTATGCTGATCAATATCATATATGCACTTCACTTTCTGTCTTATTTATTGCACTCATCTTAAAAATCTTATATAATTTTTGCATAGCTTTTAAAATCTTTCTTTAATTAGATTATCGTCTAGCCCATTAGTCCATAATAACAATGATAAATGTCGTTCAGTCCAACATTACACTTATTAATAGTCCTTTGATACAAGTTGGACTATCTGAACCTTAATTATTAAGATTCAAGAATTCATTTAAATTTTTTTTTTAATTAAGGCTTATCTCGTCAAAAATTTTGCCTTCTACGTTATAATTGTCTCTCTATTACAACATAACTTATCATTTTTCTGATTATTTTTATTACAATTATTTTTCCAAGGAAATAGGAGAAAATCAGAAAAAAATAAAAATAATCAGGTGGGCAGTGTCGTTTGACACCTGCTATCTCGGGATTTTCTGCGATCCCACTGAATCATTCTTCCACAGGAAAATTCCGTACCTTGCCGAATTTTTGTATCCTGCAGGAAGCTTCCACATCAATAAAGCTACTTCATGCTTTCTTACCCTTCTTCCTCTTGTTTCCCTTCTTTTAGGGCATTTGGTGTAAATTAAGATTGATTTGGTGTCAAGTGAATGAACAATCCTTGTTGATGATCTCTAAAGATTTTTTTTTTTCTTTCTTTGACTTTGATATTTGGAATAACTGTCTTTCTTTACATCAATGTTCAATTGAAAGACTTTTCTGAATCCTTGGCAATCACACCTAGAGATGGAAACCTATGTGATGGATTCAGAGAAAGGATTTTCTTGATATGTATTCTAACGATTTGTGTCACGGCACGAGAGAATATTTGTGGAAATGGAAAAATGGGAGAGGGATGGGTGTGATTGAGCAATTCAATGGAGTTAAGATGAATCACCAGAGAGAGTAGGATAAAGAAGGTGAAAACTTTTTAATATTTTTTTTATGCTTTCTCATCAAAATTGCAATTGAACCACTAGTTATAAAAATATGATTTACAAATTTAAATTTAAATTTATTTAATACTTAAATATTACAAAGTCCTGAATACCCTATCATCTAATATAAAGACAGTCATTACGTTTAAGCATTAAAATTGCAATATATTTTAAAAGTAATTGGAAATATTTGAAATAATCTTGTGTAACTGTGATACATGTCTAGATTTGTATCATATTTATCATTATAATCTTCTTAACCCCTTTCTTCTTTCCCCCTCCTTGGTTTACTTTAACACTGGATTTTTTTCCTCGTAACAAATTTAGATGTGAAGTCACCCCACAATTTTTACATTTGCTAATTCACTCTGCATCAAATTTTAGCAAAATTCTTTTTTTTTTCTTTTTAAAATATGAATAACATTAGATTGATATTTTAGCCTTTCAGGATTCTTTCGTTAGATGTTATATGATCTTTTGGGTTGTAGACCATAGAACACACTTTCATTGATTTGATGCTAGATGTCCAATGGGCAAGCCCATTGGATAATAATGATGGCAATGTCTCAATTTATATATATTTGTTTTTGTTTTAGGTGCTTTATTTGCAGGGCAAGGAGAAGGATTCTGAGGAACTTTTGCGGGAGTCTATTAGGATTTTAGAGGTTCTTGAGAACGTTTCATGTTTTTTCACATGCATCAACTTTTATCAGGTACATCATAGATCAAGCGTACTTGAAGTTGCAATGATTTTCCTTTCAGGAAAATGGTCTGGGTGAAACCATAACTTGCATGAAGAGAACGCGGTCTCTTGTCCAAGTATGTAGGTCCTTTTCTCTATTTGTTTCAAAAGATATTCTCTTATAGTTATTTTCTCAATCCTATATTAACTATTGTTTCTTGAATAGTTAAGAATTTTTTATGGTAATGCATGCTTGTGTAACTAAGTGATTCTAAAACTTTTTTAATAGTAATTTTTGTCCATTGGTCTTTGCTTTTTGTGCTGATGATAGTTTGTGATACCGGAGTTAACCCAAACCACAATATGAAAACAAATATTATTACTGAAAGCAAATATCCAGAGATCTTCAAACCAAATTGCTCTATAGAAAAAGATCACAATATCGTCTTCATTTGAAATAGAAACTTAAATTGAGTTTTCATTATGGTCTGACAGGGCGACAATTACTTCAATATATGCATATTGCTAGAAATAAAGGGTTAACAGGCCAGGTTTGACTGCAACTACTTGAGAAGCGTTTGGATAACATCCTTTTTCGATTTGGCAATGGACAATTACAATCAATACGCTTCAAATAGAACGACATTCGGAAATCTAAAATGGCAAAGACATGACACAAACACTCAAACTAGAGTGGGATCTCGAGGTGTTGGCGGTGACCAACGAGGGTTTGGAAGGTGGAGGTAAGGGGAGAACACGGGGCAAGTAAGCGGATATATGACAATGGAACAAACGTTCTTGTTGTTCTTGGCGGCGACAAGGTGGAATTAGGCTACTTAGAGGTTGGAACAACGGATATGTGGCAGAGAGGCAGTGTAGGAGGGCTGGGACTGTGGTTAGTTTGCAAGGACATGCTTCGGGATGGCTGGAACATCATCTGGTGTGAAGAACCACACGTACGTACCCTCGTCGGTCTCTCTGTGTTGGGAGGTTTTGATCTCACTCGTTGAAGCTT
This sequence comes from Phalaenopsis equestris, assembly GCF_001263595.1. NCBI lineage: Eukaryota > Viridiplantae > Streptophyta > Magnoliopsida > Asparagales > Orchidaceae > Phalaenopsis > Phalaenopsis equestris. Next base: position 211,591 of record NW_018252638.1, read on the forward strand.
CTATCTGTACTTGAGGGTGACAGTGATGCTGTACCCTCTCAGGGTTGACGGTTCTTGATCGTGGTCCGAGAAGCACTTGGATCACACTGTCGACGGTACCATCTCCCAAAACACTTGAGGAGCTTCCTTCACTTTGCGAGCATACATCCATATCGATTCATCCTTCTGGGGTACTCTACTGAACTGAACTAGAACTTTGTGTCTTGTATATCTTGCAGAGTTTCCCAAACGTAGTCCTAGTCCTACTTGACGTGAGAAAAGACCGAACTCCCTCTAACGGTGGTGGCCATAGTGGTAAGTATTGATCATGATGTCCTGACATGCTCTTTATGGTGACTGATTTGTATCTGGAGTTTGCACCTCCGTCTCTCTTTTCTCTATCATCATCCAAACAGATCCTGCTTGAACTTTCTACTGGTAAGATCCCCTAAAATCTAGAGCTCCACAGAAAGTAAGATTATGCGCTTGCCATCCTGGGTAAAGGAGTAGGTAATCCTAAACCCGTTATGCTGAGTTCGACAATCAAATTGCCAATCTCTCCAACAAAAAGTGGCACATATCCATGAGCAACACATCACACAAATCTGATTTTGCAGTTGGTTTCCAATAGAAAAGGTGTTTAAAAGCACAATATGACACCATTCTTTGGGCCCGAAACTGTTCACACAACACATCCGTCACATGGTGGATATTTTGTGATGGGGCGACGTTCTTGCTGTCAATTACTAGATGGAAAATTGCTTATGGTCATTGTATGGATGCAGTGGAACATGGTTGGATCAACAATACCCTGATTGTTAAATGGCCGTGCCCGATTAACATCAATAGATTGAACGGGAGGCAGGCTTTTGAATAACCACTTATAAAATATGGAGCATGCAGGAAATTCATGCCTCTTTTGGCGCTGACATGATGGACTGAATTCCTCAAGTAAAGATGCATCAGGAGCTCCGGGAGGACTACCTCGAGTTGAACCAAGGGCAAACTATCATGGGACTTGTTTATGGAGCCACCTTTCCTCATGCTGATACCAATCAAAAGTCGTTTGACCGGCTGCACTTACACCACAGTGAGCATTTCTTTTGGTGGAGAATGACACATGACGCCATCCTCACTCGCTCTTGGCTTGCGAAAAGAGTTCTTACGGACATTATGATTTCATGTGTGGCTGCCCGAAACTGAAGATAGAGATGATATTTCTACTAAAAATTTCTTTTTTTTTTCTTTTTTGTGTGCAAGATAAAGGATATCATGAGAAGATGGGGCCTCACCATTCCATCTTTTAACAACTTCAAAAACCTATGAAAAAACTTAATAAGACAACGAGGAGCGGAAATTGCACCAGCCCGATGCTACTGTTACATTATTCATCTTTGTTGGAGAGCCCTTAATGTAAAGATACACAACCGAGGTTATGGCACTAATGATTATTGCGGCTTTTATTCTCGAGGCATTTTCTAAAACACAGTTCTATCCAATCTGGGACCAATGGGATGCTAGTTAACTCGCCAGGTTGGTTCTCTCCTCTTGGCATCTTCCCCCTCCTGGATGGCTTAGAGCAAACGTTGATGGAGCGCTTTTACTCTCAGGTGTTGCTAGTATTGGGATCATCATACAGGACAAGTAAAATATGGTCTTTTTGCGGTGGGACAACTTTTTATGCTTTGGGATAGTGCCTGACTGACGGTGGTTGCCTACTCGGCTTCTACTGCATCTCAACTTTCAGTGGTAAGTTCCGCACGCCCCTCGTTGTTCAGTAGGATGCAGCTGAACCACATTAGTGATTGCGGGCTTCAGGCTTCCCAATTACCTAGCTATGGTGTGCTCTTTTTGGCTCCTTCAACTCACGCCGCAATTTAAGCTGCATAAATTCTGTCGTATACTCTTCTGCTGATAGCTCTTTCTGTTGTAGGTAGTGGAGCTTTAAGCAAATATCCTGGCAATAGTGCTGAAGTAAGTGCTGTAACTTCCTCACCTTCTTTTTCTTCTAATTGATTCTATTCTGTCCTTCTCTTAGTCTCCTCCTCTTCAGGTTCTCCCACCATAAAGAAGTATTCTTCTTCAGCTTGATTGCGGCGAGCTTCACTCTTTTGTCATCAGACACCTCTATTTATTCTAGGATTCACTCAACATTTGGCATCCACTTGAGGAAATCTAGTTCCATTCTTCCTTCAAAGTTCGACAGGTCCTCTTTCATTTCCTAGATCTCTATATCTTCTAATAGACATGTCGTCTCCGTATCTTCTAATAGACACTCTATCTATGTATCCTCTAACAAACATCTCGTTTTTGTATCCTCCACACACCTCATCACTATATCTTCCAATAGACACTTTAACTCTAGGTTACTGCTAATACTGTACCCCAAAGCATTGTGGTTTGTCTTTTTTTCCACTAAAATCATCCCTAAGGAAGGGATTTGAGTATTATTCTTGCTCTCCTTGATGGATTTCCCTATTACTGTTGATGGTGATACTGCTCTTGGTTCTTTTCTCATTGGCATCGAGCCGATATAGCACTTTGCAGATTAGCCTTTGAATGTCATCTGTGATAGATTCCAGATCAAATTTTGGAAATTGTTTCTTCGGTGCGTGCTTAAGATTTTGGGTGTAGGTAGGTGGAAGGTGTGTAGGGTGGAGGGAAAAGAAAAATTTTGTGTTAGGGGGAGGGGTGATGTTGGAAGATGCTAGAAACCTAAGATATGCCTAAGATTAGGCTAACTCTGATACTAAATGATACAGAGTTAACTCAAATCACACTAGGAAAAAAGAAATGTTATTACTGAAAGTAAATAAACAATTACAAGTAACACACATAAAAGGGAAAATACAACGAAACGACTCCCAAAATTTTGACATAACAACAAACTTGACAAAAACTCTCAAACGAGGGTGGGATCTAGGGGTGGCGGTGGGGATCAACGAGGAATTGGAAGGTAGTGGTGAGAGGAGAGCGCAGGACAAGTGACGATATATGACAACAGAACAGTAAGTCCTTGCTACTTTGAGCGACAACAAGGTGGAATTTGGGTTTCCGGAGGTTGGAACGGTGGATATGAGGTAGAGAGGTAGTACAGGAGGGCCGGGACAACGATTAGGTGGGAAGAACGTGGTCAACGACAACGGGATGGTTGCAACAATAGCTGGTGGGAAGGGGAAATGATTTATGGTAGCTGGAACATCTATGACATCAAGCGGGAGTGCTGGAACCGCATGGAACTTATGCTGGAATGCGGAAATAGTAGGAAAACAACATTGACAGATGTTATGGGTTGCTGCAGCAGGGAACAGTGGCACAGAGCAGTGTGGGAAGCATGTAGATGGGGAATAGGGAAGATAAACACTAGTTGGTGACCAAATGTTCAACTAAAGAAATACATGGAACCCTAGGATACGACCCTCAAAGGGAAGAATAGATACTGACGTCCATCCCAACTCAAAACTCTCAAAAAACTAATCTTAAATTATCACGAAAATAAATATATAATAAGATGGTAACTATGAGTGGCCGAAGAGGACCGGATAACTCCTATGAATGTAAGAGACGTGAACCAACTCGGTCTAGGCAAACATCAAAGTCGCCTGCTTTCGTTCGAGAAGACCCGTATGTACGCCCCCATGTTAGTGTCTCTTTTTATTTTGTTTCTCATTTGCAATCTACTATGATTTAATGCATTCTTTGAGGCACTTTATGAGTAGTCACGCAAAAAACATTGACAAAAATACATGAATGATACAATAGAGTTCCAATAAGTAATGAATATCATTTTCTTTTTTTACATGATGAATTTTGTCATAAAACGAAGAACCTTTCCTATAGAGCATAAGATATGATAGAGATGGCTACAACTTAGCAGATTGAATCTATCTACAACAACCATTCAAGAACTACCCATCAAAATAGGCTTGGTGATAAACCTAATTACTTGAACAGCCTGAAACTAGACAAACAACATAACTCTAAATTCTAAACTCACAAAGATTAAGGGTATGTTTGGGGCAGCTGCAGCTTAATAATAAGCTGCTGCGAATAAACTGACTGTTGGTTTGTATTTGACAGTTTGAAAACAGCTGTGTTGCAGCTGTTTTTGGATAAATGATCATTCTGCCCCTGTATAATAATGTTGTTTGCAACAGAACTGTCATACAAATATATTTTATACTTTAAAAGCAAAAATTCAGTGCAAAATATTACAAAATAACGATAGAAATCTCACTTGACTACCAGTAACATTATTATTAAAATTAAGAAATAAACTATTAAATAATAATTAATAATATTATAATACTAATTTTAAAATGCAGACGGCGTATGTCACTAGTTAAGCCGTCTTCAGGAAAACTCTCCGTGCCTGATCACTCTCGGTGGTTGAATTTTCCAGCCCATCCGCCCACCGAAATAGACAATCTTCCATGATTCTTCGTGAGGACCTGCAAAATTATCTCCCGTAGCTATGTGACTGATATGAAGTCAGCAAAGAACTTTGAAGTCCACAGTAGCAGTACCCTCCTCGAGCTCATCTTTTCTGAATGCTTAAAAAACATCCTATTAGAAATAAAAAAGAAAAAATTGATGACAAAAGTAATTAATTATAGGTTTATGCAGTTGTGAGGTCTTAGAGAACTTAGTATATAACCAATGAATCTGTCACTAAAAAAAGACAATATATCTTATAAAAAAGGGTTCTTGGTTGTCTTTAATTCACATAATACCAAACTCGTGTGTGTCACATATGCATATTACAAAAAAAGACATCTAGAAGAACCTCAAAAACCCTAACACCGAAAAAAAGAGAGGAATTTGATTGCCTTCATTAGAATTTCATATGTGACACCAACCAATAACGATAAACAACCCATCTTGAGGAACCCATAAAGTCAAATATCTCATCATAGATATCCAAAACCCACCAAAAGAAAAATATAAGACAGAAGAAAAAGACACTTACAAATTGCAAAAAAAAAAAAAACAAAAAGAACCCAAAAAGAACCAATATCAAATTGCGCAAGAAATGAAAATAAACATGAGCTGTCTATAATATTGAGACAGTAAATAATGATTCTCTTCATGAACCATTACAGTAAATAATATTCTCATACTGCATGGTTATAAAATCTGGTGCAGCAAGTACATTCTATATTTTGAGTATTGTCTTTAGTTGATGCAATAGTCTCAAGTTCCTCAATTGATGTACTGGTTTGTGCTCGCTTGTCATTTATTTTTTCATGCACTCTTTTAACCACATTTTTTGTGATTTATTATTATGATACAAAATGCATTTTCTCAGTGTTTTATATACATGTAAAATATGCAGTAATTGGTCATTGCTCATTTATGAAGATCACACTTACCTATTCTTTATAGTAATCATGTCATATTTAAATTCCTTCTTTAATAATATTAAATTCAATTAAGCTTTAGTATGTAATTCTCAAAACTCAACATCTATAGTAACTCTTTCTTCATGCCTCACAATGTTGAAGTAAATGTGGATTTATCGGGTTTTGACAGTCACAGAGATTTGAAAGAATTCATCGAGTAGCTCCAGGTATTGGAACATGTTTATGAGTATCACGATGTCTCACCAAACATAATGGTAAAGCTAGTCGCCATTAAGTTAAAGAAGGGTGAATCTCTGTGGTTGGCGAATTTGAACCTTCTTCGATAGTGGGAAGGAAAAATAAAAATCATTACTTGATCCAAGATGAATGAGAAATGTAGCACAAGTAACTACAAGATATCCTAGTAGTTGTTACTGCAATTACTGGGATGTTCTCAAGACTTCATCACCTGTAGCAACAAGATATCCCAGTAAGAGAGTACACCATTGAGCTTGTGCAACTTATATTGAAATGTGAGCTAGTGGAGCTTGAGGATAGTACCATAGCTCAATATCTGAGGGAATTGAGATTGTTTATTGGTAATGTGGTGAAGTTGCAACCTTATCGGACATTACACAGTGTTCATACCCTTACTCTGAAGCTGAAGAGAAAACGTCACCGTGTTACCATGACATCTTATAGGCAGAGTTCAACCCAAAAATCAGGCAACAAGAGTACATCTAGTTAAACATTTTAGTTGACCTCGTCTGAGGAGAAACCCAACCAGAGTGTAGAAAAGGTGAAGCCTACCAACACCAACACTTAAATCTATCTCGATCTTCAAGTGTTTCAAGTGCCACGGATTTGGGCATATTGAAGTAAATTGCCCAAACAGGAGAATGATCTCTTTTGTTTAGTATTGAACAATTGAAGAAATGGATAGTGATATAGGCGACGATGAAGATTTCAACGAGTTGTCTCAACTTTGAGCTAACGAGGAGGAGGCTCTAGTAATTCAAGCTGAGCCCATGAGAGAGACTCTCAATGGATTAATATTGGTTCTTCTAGAAGATATTGTTGTTCGATAAGCCGATATCTGAAAAGGGACAACCCTTGTTGAAGGGTTTGCCAATCATCATGACCGATAATTTTTGTATTGGGTGGTTTGCCACTGAAAGTGGTCCAGGTTGCCACATATTTGATTCCGCAGTTAGTTCTTCAAAAAGAATTTGTTTATTGGATGCGCTCAGCTGAGCACGAGGATTGGAAGAAGTAAATTATAAATTTAAAGGCTCAAGAGTTTCTTTGTGAGAATTTACGTCCTTTTGCTGTTTCAGCTTAGACTGTGCCGAAAACGGATGAATATTTCTTCCATTAAGATGTGCTTTGGAATGACGTATGTGATTTAGCGTTGTATTAGGGAGACGTGAGCATATATTTGGTGTGGGATTGCCGTAGACATAACAAGACGTTGGTTTTGCTATGATGGTGGTAGATTGATTCTAGAAGTTTATTTGGAAGAAGATGGAAGCTCCTCCTATCCGGTGAGAATGATGCTGAGCGTCTATTTCACGACCACAGATCACGAGAGCTGCGGAATGCTTTGTCGTGGGGGTCCCACAGTAGTCGCTCGATCTCTTTTTGAACCCATATTTTCTTTGTTTTTGATTTATTTCCTATTCCTCATTTTTTCTTTTTTTATTTCCTAATTTTCTTAGTTCTAAGTAGGGTTTTGCTTGAGATACTATAAATACCTTATTTTATTTTTTGTGACTTTTGATTGGAGTTGAGTATTTCGGAGATGTTTCTCTTGATGTTGCCTTAATGGAGTGTTGTATCCTTTTACTTTTGCAAATAGTGTGTTTGTAGCTTGTGCAAGAATAGGCGGTGATACTCTTTGCTGCCCTAACCTCTCCAAATCTGAGTTTTCTCGGCTGTTTTCAGCAGGGGCAGCCGCTAATCAATGTCTATAACCATCCAAATGTCAGCAAACTCTCATAGTTCATTACCAGCTTTTCCAAAACCACTTCCCCACTAAATCCGCTTCTCAAACGCCGTCTGATGCCTTTGATTGGTATGAGGAGGTTTTAATGCTGTTGATTGTCTCACTTCCAATACCTATTCTAGAACTCTATCCACCAGAATAAAATGGGCCAGAAACTTAATCACTTGAAAGACAAAATTATACATATGTACAAGCCTATACTTAGGTTTAATAAAATAGGACATGTCAATTTTTCCAAAACATTCGAATCTATTACTTTGTTCAGTTATGAAGCTTCTAATAATAAAAAAAAAGCAAAAAAAAAAAAAAAAAATTGAATACTTCTAGTTAACATCGAAGTTTACAATGAATTCTTATTATATACATTGTCTTTTCATTCTTCATATTTTTCATAAAAATTAAGCATCAAGACATAAAATAGTAATTGTTACTGCAAAATTCTCATCGTGAACTTAGTTCTCCACTTTATTTTTAATAACAATCAAAATAATAATCTGGTGAGCTATAATTTTTGGCAAGAGAAATAATTCTAATAGAAAATTCGAACACTAAAAAATAATATGATAGGCTAATCATGAATTAGACATTAGGATTTAAAATAAATCATAGACTAGTATGTTGCATCACATATAATTATTACAAAGTAAAATTGCTCAAATAATGAAATGGTATAATAATATGTGAGGCAATCTTATTGAAGGAGTCCATATAAAATTTTTATTGTCCAATCCTTATAAGAACTATGATATTCAAATGTGCTATTTTTCATAGCAATCACAATATCCCATGTATTTGAGTATTACTTTTATTTATTAAGATATAATATTTTATTTTGGCTTTTGTGCGTATTTTATTTTGGTTTATTGGCAATCTTAAGGTGATTGATAACATTCGAGTTACACCACATATCAGAGGATTGTAGCTCAACAGGCTAACATCATAAAATTTAGTTGAAACCAAGTGTAACTGATATTATCACTGTTAAATGACCCATCAGCTATACTCTTAACTATTTCCTGACTGTGGGAACTTTTTTTTTATACCAATATTTTTCATTGATCAAAGATTGATCCAACATTTTTTTTCTTTATTGCAGATGTTATTAAAATCTAAAAGGCTCATTGAAGCTGAAAATCTTCAGAGGAAAATATTGCACATCTATGAAATTTCAAAGGTAATCATTTTGTTATATTTTTATCAAATGTTCTATTTTGTAGAGGCATCAGGTCTGATTGAATTTGTCAGTGTAATTAAGTACATTGTTCCCACTGGTGATAAACCATAACTTTGATAGTTTTGTGGTGAAATGCGGGCAAGAACTGAGTTGTTCTAAAATTAAATTTGGATTGACTACGTTAATATTTTGGGATTTGGAGTGGAAAGATAAGAGAATTAATTGATACAATGATCAGATATCACATGTTTAGAAGAAACTAAAATTAAGTAGAAAACTAGTGATATTGGGAAATGCCACATTCTATTATATAGTGAAAGGTTAATATTACAGATTGGTTGAAATAGTAATCAGTGGAGAGTTGATGTATAATAGTGATGTGATAATAAGGTTGATGACAAAAAGGTCCTCTTGTAAGTTAATTTATTGGTGAGGTTATTATAAATGTAGTTAGTTTATACTCTTTTGGTTAAATTATATGAGAGCGTGACATACTAATTTCGTGATGAACTAGTATAACTTATATACAAGGAAGATGGGTTAACTTTTGAGGGTGACTTAAATAAACAAATATTGAAGGATTGATTGCGAGAATTTTTTTTGTGTGGATGAAAGCGGATATAAAAATGTAGTTTGATAAGTTTTATTTCATTTTACAATATTTTATAAAAACTAACTATATTCACATGTAGGGTACATATATAGGGAATCCCCCCTTCCTAATTTACATACTTGTCAAATATATCTAATCTAAATATGTAAAGGAAATAATTCTGAAATTAAAATAAAGAAATATAAAGAAAAAGAGAATAAACTAATCAACCACAATTGACTCCAATTCGATTCTCAAGACCTGTGCTGGTTCACCTTCATAAGTTTCCACACTCCCCCTCAACCTTTGTCATATATGTTATGTATTTTACTCAGTGAGGCTGCCTGGGGGTAGAGCTTTAGTGAAAGCATCAATGACTTGGAGATGAGTTAGAATGTAGATCAAGTGAATAATGCCACTGTTGACCTTTTCAAAGATAAAATGTATAATAATCTCAATGTGTTTTGTCCTGTCATAATGCACTAGATTTTTTGCAATGTTAATGGCGGCTTGGCTATCACATAACTTTTTTATGGGATTGATCGTGGAGTATCCGAACTCATTTACTAACCCTATTCCACATTCCTTCACAAATTCCTAAAGTGCTTAATACCCTGATTTCACATTATTTCTAGATAACATTGCTTGCTTCCTGCTCCTTCATATGACAAGATTTACTCATACATAGGAACAATTCCCAGATGTGAATCTTCTATCGGTGAGTTCTCTGGCTCTACTAACATCAGTGTAAACCTTTTCTTTCCTATTGGTTGATTTCTTAAACAATAGCCCTCTTCCATGAGTCCTCTTAAGAAATCTCAATATCCTGGAAATCATCTATAAATATTTTTCATTTGGACTATTTATATGTTTACTCATAATGCTGACAAAATAAACGATATCAAATTTGTTATTTGATAGTTGATAAGCTTTTCTACTAATCCCTGATATCAATTTTTTTTCTTGTTTCTTTTCTCTTTGGATGTAACCTTTTATTGATCTGAATAGGTTTACACCCCAACCTCCCTATCTCTTTTAGTAGGTCTAGGATTTAATTTCTTTGGCATATCACAATTCCCGTCTTTGATCCAGACACTCCAATGCCCATAAAGTATCTTATACCACTAAGATTCTTGATTTGAAGTTCCATGGCAAGAGTCTTCTTAATTATCTCAATTTCTTTTTCATCATCACTTTTCAGGTTCATATTATCTATATTTGGGCTATTTGTTTGGCAGTATTACTGGTGTATTGCATTCCTAATGTAGGAATTTTGGAAATTTAACATTTGGTAAGGAAGTAATTGCAATGCAATGTAAACATTATATTTGGAATTCAACTCTTAGTTTATTTCAGCTGAATTTGGAATTCGACTGATTTGGCTGAATTTAAGAAATACGACTTCATGCAAATGTGTATACCTTCGTCTTCATCGTTGCCGCTGTAGGTCACCGTTGCTGCATCTCGTTGTTCGCCGCCCATCGTAGTCTGAGTCCTGCCACTGGTGGTTACCTGCAACTTGTCGTCCGTTGCCCGCCATCGCTTGCCACTTGCCGCTTGTCGCTGTTTCTGCTGCCTGCTGCCGCTTGTCACTGTTTCTGCTGCCTGCTGCCGCTTGTCACTGTTTCTGCTGCCTGCTGCCGCTTGTCACTGTTTCTGCTGCCTGCTGCCGCTTGTCACTGTTTCTGCTGCCTGCTGCCGCTTGTTGCTCGCTGCGCTTTGCTCGTCGTATGCCATTTACACGTTGTAGTTCGCTGCCACTTTCTTTTCGTGGCCCGCTACTGATTTGGCTGAATTTAAGAAATACGACTTCATGCAAATGTGTATACCTTCGTCTTCATCGTTGCCGCTGTAGGTCACCGTTGCTGCATCTCGTTGTTCGCCGCCCATCGTAGTCTGAGTCCTGCCACTGGTGGTTACCTGCAACTTGTCGTCCGTTGCCCGCCATCGCTTGCCACTTGCCGCTTGTCGCTGTTTCTGCTGCCTGCTGCCGCTTGTCACTGTTTCTGCTGCCTGCTGCCGCTTGTCACTGTTTCTGCTGCCTGCTGCCGCTTGTCACTGTTTCTGCTGCCTGCTGCCGCTTGTTGCTCGCTGCGCTTTGCTCGTCGTATGCCATTTACACGTTGTAGTTCGCTGCCACTTTCTTTTCGTGGCCCGCTACTGATTTGGCTGAATTTAAGAAATACGACTTCATGCAAATGTGTATACCTTCGTCTTCATCGTTGCCGCTGTAGGTCACCGTTGCTGCATCTCGTTGTTCGCCGCCCATCGTAGTCTGAGTCCTGCCACTGGTGGTTACCTGCAACTTGTCGTCCGTTGCCCGCCATCGCTTGCCACTTGCCGCTTGTCGCTGTTTCTGCTGCCTGCTGCCGCTTGTCACTGTTTCTGCTGCCTGCTGCCGCTTGTCACTGTTTCTGCTGCCTGCTGCCGCTTGTCACTGTTTCTGCTGCCTGCTGCCGCTTGTTGCTCGCTGCGCTTTGCTCGTCGTATGCCATTTACACGTTGTAGTTCGCTGCCACTTTCTTTTCGTGGCCCGCTACTGATTTGGCTGAATTTAAGAAATACGACTTCATGCAAATGTGTATACCTTCGTCTTCATCGTTGCCGCTGTAGGTCACCGTTGCTGCATCTCGTTGTTCGCCGCCCATCGTAGTCTGAGTCCTGCCACTGGTGGTTACCTGCAACTTGTCGTCCGTTGCCCGCCATCGCTTGCCACTTGCCGCTTGTCGCTGTTTCTGCTGCCTGCTGCCGCTTGTCACTGTTTCTGCTGCCTGCTGCCGCTTGTCACTGTTTCTGCTGCCTGCTGCCGCTTGTCACTGTTTCTGCTGCCTGCTGCCGCTTGTTGCTCGCTGCGCTTTGCTCGTCGTATGCCATTTACACGTTGTAGTTCGCTGCCACTTTCTTTTCGTGGCCCGCTACTGATTTGGCTGAATTTAAGAAATACGACTTCATGCAAATGTGTATACCTTCGTCTTCATCGTTGCCGCTGTAGGTCACCGTTGCTGCATCTCGTTGTTCGCCGCCCATCGTAGTCTGAGTCCTGCCACTGGTGGTTACCTGCAACTTGTCGTCCGTTGCCCGCCATCGCTTGCCACTTGCCGCTTGTCGCTGTTTCTGCTGCCTGCTGCCGCTTGTCACTGTTTCTGCTGCCTGCTGCCGCTTGTCACTGTTTCTGCTGCCTGCTGCCGCTTGTCACTGTTTCTGCTGCCTGCTGCCGCTTGTTGCTCGCTGCGCTTTGCTCGTCGTATGCCATTTACACGTTGTAGTTCGCTGCCACTTTCTTTTCGTGGCCCGCTACTGATTTGGCTGAATTTAAGAAATACGACTTCATGCAAATGTGTATACCTTCGTCTTCATCGTTGCCGCTGTAGGTCACCGTTGCTGCATCTCGTTGTTCGCCGCCCATCGTAGTCTGAGTCCTGCCACTGGTGGTTACCTGCAACTTGTCGTCCGTTGCCCGCCATCGCTTGCCACTTGCCGCTTGTCGCTGTTTCTGCTGCCTGCTGCCGCTTGTCACTGTTTCTGCTGCCTGCTGCCGCTTGTCACTGTTTCTGCTGCCTGCTGCCGCTTGTCACTGTTTCTGCTGCCTGCTGCCGCTTGTTGCTCGAGTTAAAGTATTCATTTATATTATCAATTTTGAGAATTTGAAATTTTCATTTGAACTAAGTATAAATCATGTTATGGATGAACTAAAAGATTTGTGTAGTTTCAGAGTTCTCCTTCATGAGGAATATCCAACTATTTCTAGTGCGATCATCAATGAAGGATTCAAACCATCTGCGTTCATTGATGATTTTCAATTTTGAAGATCCCCAATTATTACTATGGATGGAAAAGAATGAATGGCTTGAGTGCTACTTGAGATTCTACATTTCTGCTCCCTGCTACAGTACCGAGCCATCCGCGATGTGCTACTGCCTCACGACCATGCAAGCCACTATTTTCGCATCAGGATTGAATCAGTTCAAGTTTTTTCATTGTTGTGGAGTTAACTGTCCCTTATGGGCCACTCATCGCAATTTAATTATTATATATTTGTATTTATGATGTTTTAGAGTTAACTTTATTCAATTTTTTGTTAGGTAGTGGTTAAGTTCCATGTTTTTCCTTCTGAGACTTCATTCAAAGATAAGTTGTGCTTTGGCTGTATCTTGTCTCCGAGGTGATGATTATCTTCTGTATCCCCTTCCCAACCTTTTATTGATCTGAACAGGTTTACACCCCAACCTCCCTATCTCTTTTAGTAGGTCTAGGATTTAATTTCTTTGGCATATCACAATTCCCGTCTTTGATCCAGACACTCCAATGCCCATAAAGTATCTTATACCACTAAGATTCTTGATTTGAAGTTCCATGGCAAGAGTCTTCTTAATTATCTCAATTTCTTTTTCATCATCACTTTTCAGGTTCATATTATCTATATTTGGGCTATTTGTTTGGCAGTATTACTGGTGTATTGCATTCCTAATGTAGGAATTTTGGAAATTTAACATTTGGTAAGGAAGTAATTGCAATGCAATGTAAACATTATATTTGGAATTCAACTCTTAGTTTATTTCAGCTGAATTTGGAATTCGACTGATTTGGCTGAATTTAAGAAATACGACTTCATGCAAATGTGTATACCTTCGTCTTCATCGTTGCCGCTGTAGGTCACCGTTGCTGCATCTCGTTGTTCGCCGCCCATCGTAGTCTGAGTCCTGCCACTGGTGGTTACCTGCAACTTGTCGTCCGTTGCCCGCCATCGCTTGCCACTTGCCGCTTGTCGCTGTTTCTGCTGCCTGCTGCCGCTTGTCACTGTTTCTGCTGCCTGCTGCCGCTTGTTGCTCGCTGCGCTTTGCTCGTCGTATGCCATTTACACGTTGTAGTTCGCTGCCACTTTCTTTTCGTGGCGTCGCCCGCCACATTTGCTTTCCACCAGTTATTGCCCGCTCGCTCGTTGCTCGCCACCTCCCACCCGCCGCCAGCCTCCCCCCCGCC
>NW_018252638.1:226587-262496 GCF_001263595.1 Phalaenopsis equestris
CCGCCCGCCTCCCGCCCGCCTCCCGCCCGCATCTCGCTACCCGTTGCCTTCCATAGGAACTCACATACATGATACCATTCTTTTCGCTAAGGGTCCAAGAATGGAGTTAAAGTATTCATTTATATTATCAATTTTGAGAATTTGAAATTTTCATTTGAACTAAGTATAAATCATGTTATGGATGAACTAAAAGATTTGTGTAGTTTCAGAGTTCTCCTTCATGAGGAATATCCAACTATTTCTAGTGCGATCATCAATGAAGGATTCAAACCATCTGCGTTCATTGATGATTTTCAATTTTGAAGATCCCCAATTATTACTATGGATGGAAAAGAATGAATGGCTTGAGTGCTACTTGAGATTCTACATTTCTGCTCCCTGCTACAGTACCGAGCCATCCGCGATGTGCTACTGCCTCACGACCATGCAAGCCACTATTTTCGCATCAGGATTGAATCAGTTCAAGTTTTTTCATTGTTGTGGAGTTAACTGTCCCTTATGGGCCACTCATCGCAATTTAATTATTATATATTTGTATTTATGATGTTTTAGAGTTAACTTTATTCAATTTTTTGTTAGGTAGTGGTTAAGTTCCATGTTTTTCCTTCTGAGACTTCATTCAAAGATAAGTTGTGCTTTGGCTGTATCTTGTCTCCGAGGTGATGATTATCTTCTGTATCCCCTTCCAAATCTTTCCCACAATGTTCCCGTTCATCCTTCGTTGTTGCAGCCACATCGAACGACACTCGTTTGCTATTTTTCACTGCAGTCTTCCTATTCTAGCCCTTCTTACTCGCTGTCATTGCCCTGTACAACCCTTCTTCACTCCTTCACTGCCGACATCTAGAAAACAGCAGGCCTGCTGTTCTCTGGCTATTCCAATTATTCTCAGTGTCTCGCCGCTTCGCTTGTCACCACACTAGCTTCCCTCGCTGCCCAAACCCTTCGCTTCACGACCAATGCTATTTCAACCCCTCATTTTATTATCCCAACCACCTTCCAACCCATTTCAACCACCTGCCTCCATTTCCCGACCATCACTACCTATGGATTAAGCCCTAATGTGAGTTTGTGTCGTGATTGTTGTAATTTCCCTTTCAAGTGAATTTGATTATCATCGCTAATTTGTTTTGCCATAAAAATATTTGTTTTTCGTATTGTGGTTTGTGTTTAGCTCCTAGATCATTTGGTATCGGAGCTAGCTTAATCCTAATCTTATCCTAGGATTTCTAGCATCCACAATTTCTCAACTTTTTTCTCATCCCGCATCACCCTTACACATATCCTTCCACCTACTATTACCCAAAATCTAGCCATGCCACCAAGATGATAATCGCGGTAAGCTTGATCGAGGGGAAATGACCCAATGCCTTTTAGGAGAAATTCCATAAGAGGTGTCTAGGGGATTTGTAGGGAGGATATTTAGTGGGAAACCCATCAATTATAATAAAGGTTTGCTACCTTTGAGAGAAGGCAATCCAGATGGGTCACTCTTGGCTACAACAATGATTTGCTAGATTGAAGGAATAGAGTGAATGTAGTCCACCATGCAGAATCATTGGATGAATCTCTATCTTGAAGATGCGACCTGAAATATCTGATAAGCTAGAATTTCAAAGTAATGGTGGATTTGCCATATTTCGATGACCACATAATCCAGACGAGTTAATAATGTAGCTACGGGCCTTGGAATGTATTTTAAGTGTCAAGATGCCCTTTGGACGTAATTGTGAAACTAGCCGCTAATAAGTTAAAGAAATGTGCATCATTTTGATGGAAAATTTGAAGTATCTATGCCTAAGATAAAACGTGAGTTGCAGTACCAATACATTTCATATACTACAAATTAGATGTTCAAACCCCAACTTGAAAAGTGGAGAGACTTCATCATTGAGCGAGCACCACATCTTGCTGGAAAGGTTCACCTTAGGATCTTATAATTATAATACACCCAAGGGAAAATTGAAGCTGTCCGGTCCTGAGAAGCCACTAGTTTCTACTGGAAACTAGTGGAGCCAACAACATTCCCAAATCTATTCACGCCAGAAAGTGTTTCAAGTGGCGCTAAATTTGGCATATTGAGTCACTTACGCAACAATGAGAACAATCACTTTCACTGATCAGAGAGTAGTTGAATAAATGGATAACGACACATTAGACACGAAAGAACGTGAGGACACGGAGTTCTAGTTTTCAACCAACGAGGAGGAGACACCATCGATTCCAGTTGAACTCAGGAGAGATTTCAGCTGAGTTGACAGTAATAGTTCTAAAAAGTAGTGAGTCTTGATGTAATGGGCGGTCATGCAGATTATGAGGTCGCGGTGCCTCGAACTACATATTTGCAAACGTTTGAATGAGCATTAACAGGATTGACATTGGATGTCAGAAAGTGCCATGAGTTTGAGGTGCTAATATTTGACACATTGCAACTTCAGATCAAAAGATCTTAGACGTTTTAGATATATAGCCTACTTTTTTGATTTGCCCCTCCCGAGGAGGTCCAACTTGACAGATATTAAATATTTTAAGTTAATTTAAGAAGAGAATGAGGAATCATTTGGGTATTAAAATTAGTTTAACAATGTACTCCCAAACAAATGATCAGATAGGATGGATGAACTGCAGTGTTGGGTATCACCTCAGGGTCTTTGTGGGAAAAAATTCTATTGTGGGATTCAGGTCCTCAAGAAGAAGTTGTCTCTTTTGAGTGGTTACACGTCAGTGTGGCTTAGACTTCTAGAGATGTCGTTCCAAACAACCTTATTTATTAAACACACTCAACTGAGTACGAGTGAGATAAGCATATTATATGTTTACTTGCTCGGGATTTGGCTTGTGAGAACATACATTGTTATGCAACTCCATCTCAGATTATGCCAATGCCCAAAGATGACAGATACTTATTCTATCAGGACGTGCTTTGGAATTACACTGCCTACATGACTGAATTATCGAGAGCTTGCAACATGCTGCTTCTTTTAACGGGGCTGATCAGACTACTATGATGAGACAAAATCTTTGATAGATGAGGTCGAAGCTTCCCCCCTAGAGACTTACATAGCAGTTACATGAGAGCCTGCGTTTCTGCACCCTGCTACAAAACCGTGCCCTTCTGTTATTTGCTACATTCCCGCGTCCATGCAACCACAATTTTCACGCCTAGATTGAACCGGTCCAGGTTTGTTTTGTCATTGTGGACTTTGCTGGCTTTTCTGGGCCCCTTCTCACTATTCTTTTACTGTATATTGTATATTTGTGTGCTTCTCTTGCTGTATATAGTCTGAGGCGATGATTATCCTCGGCCTTCCCACTCCTTTGCTACTCTCCTGTCATATCTCCCACTACCATATTTGCTGCAGCCACCGGAAAATGATCACTTTAATGTTTTCTTGCAGTTTCCTATTACTTCTCCTCTCCCAAACTGTTGTCCTTTATCTCCAACTCTTCTCCTCGCTGTTTTCATCCCGAGGACAGGTCACTCACTTCCTTTATGCTATTCCAGCCCTCCTTTTCCCTGCCATCTCTGTCGCAGCCATCCCATTGTCCGCCTATACCTCCTCTCAGCCTGCTAACTCGTTGTCGCAGCCCCGAAAGTGTTTTTGACGTGCTGCCTACTGCTGTTTAGCCATCCAAGCTCCTTCCTCCAGCCTTTTCAGTCATCCTGCATCATTGCAGTAGCCCCGCAACTCCTTCGCCTTGCCGATCTACTGCTGTCCAGCAATACTACATCACCGCCACAACCTACCACATTCCCCTTTTGCAGTCGTCCCACCATCCCACTCTTTGCTACCTCTTAGGAGGCCCAAATCTTCACCGATCAACACCACCAACACCCCCTTGGATTTAGCCCTTGCTTGGTGTGTTGTAAATTGTTGCAATTTTAGTTTTTCGTGAGTCGGTTGTTTTCTTCTATTTGAATTCAACAATAATCTCAGCTTTCATATTATTGTTTGGGTTAACTCATGCATCAAAGTATGTGAGGGTTTGTACTGAGATTGAGTATCTACATGACAAGTATGTTCAACCAATCGACGAGTTTCACATTGATAGAACTGTAACTTTTATTAATACAGATATGGGGTTACAACTTCGCAATGTAATGGAAATTGGGATGACCTAGACGACCATGTTATAATTAAACTTGACTTTCAATAGACTCGAGATCATGAGAAGAAGATAGTGGAGAAAACACTTGTGTGCTAAGAGATAGTTCTCCCTGAGCAGGTATAGACTTTGATGAAATTCAATAGTGTCAATCATCCTTCCCGAATTCATCACTTGAAATTCACAAGAGTTAAAATGAAATTTAGTAACACACTTCTGGTCATGTGTAAGTTGCAAATTTTTTGGGGAACCTATATCACTAATGAAAGCTATATGTATTTGGAGACTTTCGTATCTTCTTTCCTAACAATCGGGAGGTGAGATCCATCAACAAGTCTAACAAATTTGAGGTTGGTGATCTCTTGGTAATTAATGAAAGTATGAATATACCCAATCATCTTATCAGAGACACCTAAATCTATTATCCAAGGTCGAAATCTTCCATTTTTAGCATGACAAGAGGATATGATAGTGATACCTTGATGTATCATCCAGCTAGGGCTACGCAGTTGTGCTAGTAAGAAGGTGAGAGAGTTTAGGTACTTTTTGGGATAGGATTCCTAGTCTCTGAGTTAGAACTAAATCTTTGAATAGAACTAGAAGTCTTCAATTTTTACTTGTTCATAACCTATGCGCGTTTAAGGATGAAAGAATCCCTATGTGCTTCGTGCAGCAGAAATGGAGGAATGCTTGGGAAGTCAGAGAAGTCTTCTTGCTCGGAAGAGGCTATCTGGGGCTGCCGGCTGATTGCTATCTGCGGCAGCTCTTCTTGCTCGGGAAGGAGTAGCTGGGTCGTTGGTGGGAAGACGGGAAGGCTGGCTGGCTGGGTGCTACTTCCAGCTTGAAGGTTGGAAGGCTGTGGCTGGAGGACAACGGAGATAGGAAGGTTGCAGAGAAGCCTGCAGGGAAACAGGAGCCTACGGGTGGACCCTTGCAGGGATAAATTCGGCAGAGAGGCAGCAAGAGCTGGACTGGTTGGCGGATGCAAGGTGGAATCTACTGGTCCTGTAGATAGGGAACAACGGGAGAAAAAACAGAAATTTGAAGAGCCTGCAGTGAGTTTTGCAGCCTTCAGAGAGAACTCCGGTGCTCACGCCTGCAGGGAGAAGCTCCGACAGAGGAACTGGTACTTAGAGGATCAGCTGCTTTCTGGTGGTGGTGCTGCTGCTGCTTGCTGCTAGCTGCTGAGATATAGGAGCTTTCTGGGGGCGGTGGACATGCAAGATCTGCTGTTGCTGCTGGATATAAGAGGTTTCCGACAGGGGAGGGCTCGCAAGATCGGTTGCTTGCTGCTGCTTAGACCAGGGAATAAATTTTCTCACGGAGGAGAGCCTGCAGCAAAGAAGGGCTTGTAGCAGGGAGATTCCAGCCTGCAGAGAGAATTACTGCTGCAGGGAAAGGCAGAGGAGGGCCTTTCGGGTGTCTGCTGGAATTCCGGTGGCTGAGCAAGAGATCCGGCTGCCTGCAGAGAAGACTTCCTGTTGCAAGGAAGAGCAGGTGAGGGCCGGTATAGCAGATTTCCGGCGATGCAGATGAGATTTTTGATGGCAAGAAGAGATTCAGCGACAGGAGGAAGCTAGGGTTTATTTTAGGGCTTTGATGCCACATAGAAGAACCAACTCTTGGAGGAAAATTTGCTTACTTCAAATTATTCGCATTTAGGATACAATATAGCGAAACCCTCTTCATAATTTACATACTTACCAAATATATCTAATCTACATATTGAAAGAAAATTATTCTGGAATTAAACAAACATAAATGAAAAGAGAATAAATTAATCAAAGGATTTCCACAATTATCTTTAATTAGATTCTCCAAAATCAAATCCTTCCCGGCCCACGTCCATAATTTTCCACAAATATCATATGATCTTACATTGAATTTTACATCGGAGAAAATCAAAACACAATGATGTCAGAGAAACTAATTTATTATCTTATTTCTCTGTTGAGATCATTGTTTACCTGAATATGATCTTGAAAATTACTAGTCAAGGAAATACATTAATACATTACTTTAGAATTTGAACTCTTAATTATTGTGTAACAAGTACGAATAGGAAGATGCAAGTAAAGGACTAAATTTGGATTAACTTGTGTCGTCCAATTCTAATGCTAAAAGTTATATAATACTACAGACCACCTAATTCTAAGTCTAGAAATCCATTAATTAATGCAGAATAAATCTGATATTGACTGTAGTAAGGCTCCACGCAATGTTCTAAAAATTGATTTTAGGCTGGTTGGATCATCATGAAATTTACAATTTTCCAAAGAAGCTGATGAGTTGGTTTGAACCAAGTTGATAGAGTCTTATTTATTTATTTATTTATTTTTTTTTGGCTCTGTTCGTCTAGTTGAATATCAAATGTTTATTATTTCCAACTTGGTAATTATGTTGTTAAATTACTTCTTTAGTTATCTTTGGCATGGATGTCAACGATTTGTTGGTGCGAGAGTGCATATAGAAGTGTAATAATCCCAATGTTACCTTTTTTCTGAAGTAATGACCAACATCTATATATTTAGCTCTATAATGATGAATAGGATTTCTGCAATAATTATTGCACAACTTAATAATCACGAATTAACCTATTGGACTCTTCTTCTGAGTAGACAATTTATTAAAGAGTCGTTTTAACAAAAGTCCTTTATAAGTTTTATAACCCATTGCTCTAACTTCTGTTTCAGCATTGCTCCTTGGTATATTTGGTTGCTTTCTACTTTTCTAGGCCGTAAGATTATCTCATATGATTGTGTAGAACAACTTGAGGTAGATATGTGGTCAAATAGAGAACCTGCCAATCAACTTTAGTGAAAGCTTAAATATTTTTGGTATTTTTTTGAAAGTAATACTTTTCTAGGGGACCCTTTTTAGTATCTTAAGGTCTACATATGATCCATGTGTTTTTAGTAGGATTATTAATGACCTGGCTAATGAAACTTGTAAGAAAGTTAAAATTAGGTATAATATCAGTGAGATAGATAAGTTTATAAATAATTCTCCTGTGCTGGCCTTTCCTGTATTTTTCATATTTTATCATTAATTTAAGGCTGTTTGTAGATTTAACGAAAAATGATGAGCGATTGCTCTGTGACGAAGTTGTTGAGGGTTGGTATGGGTTTAACAATTAGAAAAAGGTTATGAGAAGCGGGGCTGACGCGGGAGCGCCGCATACAAGGATGCCTTCCGTAACCCTGCGTATAGGAACTAGTTGTAGAAGACCTTCT
This sequence comes from Phalaenopsis equestris, assembly GCF_001263595.1. NCBI lineage: Eukaryota > Viridiplantae > Streptophyta > Magnoliopsida > Asparagales > Orchidaceae > Phalaenopsis > Phalaenopsis equestris. The sequence continues at coordinate 233,928 of NW_018252638.1, forward strand.
ACGACCATGTGGTTGTCATTTTCACGCTTTTGTCATAGTTGAGGAGTCAGCCAGTCTTCTTGGGACACTCCTTGCTATCTTATTATTATGTATTTGTATTCCTAATGTTTTAGGGTTAGTTTTTCGTGTGTTTTGTTTAGAACAGCCGCCGACATCTGTTTTTCTCTTTTCGAGGGTTGTATCCGAGGGTTTGGGTGTCTAGCCGTCCTCCATTACTGTAGCCGCCATCGAACGACCGCCGTTGCTGTTCTTCCTGCAGTTCCTTGCTGTCCAGCAGTCATCCTCTTTGTCGCAGCCTTGGGACAGCTCTCCTTTGGCTGTCCTGCAATCCTCCGGCTTCGCAGCCGCTGCCGCCGTTTCTCACTCGTCGTTGTCGTTCAGAAATAGTCTTTCTCGGCTATTTTCTGCCTTTCTAGCCGTCCAACCACCTGTTTCCCTCATTCATGCTGCAACTCCTCTCCTTCGCTGCCATTGTCCTCCTCCCTTGCTGCCACAACCCAGAAGTGCCTTTTCCAGCCGTTTCATTGCATCCCAACCCCTCATGTTGTTGCCATCACCTCAGGTAGGCCTCCCACAACATTCCCTGCAGTTTGCTTGTTGTTTGAAATAGGGAAACACCAACCTCTGTTTCTGTTTGCCAACGGCCCCTCATCAACTTCCAAACCCTTATATACCTCCACCCTCACCCTTGGATCTGCCCCATAGTCGAGTGTTGTATCGTGTCTATTGCTCTTTTAAGTTTTCGGGAGTCGTGTTGTATTTTCCCTTTCAACTGAGTTGGTTGTGATCGCTTATTTACTTTTAGTAATAATATTTTTTTTTCTCTCGTGGTTTGTGTTAACTCTAGTATTATTTGATATCAAAGCTAACGTAACTATAGTTCTATACTAGGGTTTCTAGCAACCGCGATACTCAATCCTATTTCCACCTCATCCCAGAAGAAATTTTCCTCCTTTTCTACTCCAACAATCCCTATACACCCTTTTCCGCATACCCTGACCCCAAATCCTAACTACGCCACCACCAAGAAAAGTGTTACACACCAATTAGGAGTTTACCATGAAAGAGATATAATAAAAACTCTGCTGAGTGCTACAATGGATCGATAAAATTGAGAAAATTAGACTATTCAAAGGGGTCTCCCGAACCCCCTTCGATTATAGAAATGAAGAGCCTGTCAGAGAATACAAAGGTAAAGTAGATGTTAGAGATTTAAGAGATGAAGAGTACTCTATCTTGAATAGTTGTCTTGAAATATCTGAGAAGCCAAGATTTTGAGGTAATGGTGGATTTGCCACATATTGATGGTCATTTGGATTCACACGAGTTCATTGAGTGGCTTTAGATTGTGGAAACTTTATTTGAGTACCAGTATGTCACACCAGATGAAATGGTGAAACTAGTTGCCAACAAACTAAAGAAGAGTGCATTATTTGGGATTTATATATGGGTTTATATATAATAGGTAAGAGAAGAAAATATTAAGGGAGAGCACAACAAAGAATATTATCTACAATATAGTAATCAATACGACGGATCACTACTACAAATAGATTACATGTGATAATTTAGATTTTGTTAACATGTTAATACTGTAACTATTGCTGTGTTGCATTTACTATTACTAGAAATAAGCTCTATACCATTTTTTTCACAAATTTTAATAAGTATTGGTCGAGAAGAGGAATGATGCTAGGGTTTTTATGTCTTGCGGGGTTTATATGAAGAGGAATGATAATTTAGATTTCCTAACTATTTTATAAAATTCTTCTTTGATAAGGAATATGCTAGACATTTTATGTCTTTATGGAGTTTATATGAAGAGGAATGATGTTTAAAAATTATTGAAGAAAGAACACATTATACATTAAGAGAAAAAACTCTTTATGCACGACTTGGATCATTGGGAAAAAACAATTCATACCCTTAATAAGTAATTAAAATTTTATCAATCATATCAAAAAATTCTTACTACCTGTTCCATTTATAAAAGTAAAGCAAACTCTACTTAAATATGGGGTTATTCGCGCTGTTATTGCATTTAATCAACAAATCTCATGGTCCTAAAGATCCAATATTTTTGTCACAATTTTGCATGATAAGCACTCTTTAGCTCTTTCATGCAGGTTCATGCTCGTGACCTTTGACCCCATGTACGCTTTAGCTAAACGCATTTTCCCCTTGTGGTTGTTTAAAACATTTGTTTGGTTATTTTATCTTATTTTATATTTTTTTCTTAGCATTTGACAAGCTCACAATGAGGTTATTCAATCATCTTAACTGATATTTGGTTAAAAATTTTAAGCATTTGGGAATTCATCTATCGCGAATGAATGACTTACAGGGATGGAGTTTATTGGAGACTATAATAGCAGCAGAAGACCTGGCTAAGACTCTCCATTTTCTTGAACGCTTAGAGGAATCACAGGAACTTTTAGAGAGGTGAGTATTTTATTGACTGTATAGTTGTCCTTCATATTTATTTATGCCTCGTTTTTTATAATTTAAAGACATGTTTGTATTTTGTAGATGTCTTAATGCAAGAAAAAAAATTCTTCCGTGTGATGATGTTCAGGTGATCTAGAAATTTTTCCTTATGTTGTTTTTCCTTTATCTGATGGGTAATTATTAATTAAAATGGTTAATTACTGTGTTATAATTCATCTGCCAGGTCCAACACATCTATTCGTTTCTTTTGCATCAGATTAGCGAAGCTACATTGGAATTGTTTAATGAAATCTTATTTTATTCCTTTTATCTATTCATTAATATGTAATTAAATTCGATATGATGAAATTCTATTGAAATTTATAGAATACTACATTGTTCCGTAGGGTGAAATAAAGTGGGGATTAAATCACATGTGAACATGTGGGATTAAAATTTATGTTTTTCCGGAATTACATTAGGATCTTCTTTATTTAGCTTGCATATTTTTGTTTGAATTGATTGTAATCCTCCTAGGTTTAAGACATCATTTTGTGTTATTGTTTTTTTCATAAAATCGTTTTGAGGCATATAACAAAATTAATTCAAAGAAAACTTTTTTCTTCTTCTAGTTTTCATGGTTTTATAGCTTTTCTTTGATCCCATCTTTTCCTAGTATCCAAAACTACCATGAATAGTGTAACAAAAAATGAATATTCACAAGTCTCTTATATTTTGCCCCACCTTTCTCCTGCAACTATTCGACGAGCTTTCTTTCCTTTAATTAGTGATCTTCAATTTTTTCAAATTAGTCGGCTTAAACTTTATGGCGGCAGTTTCAAAGGATGGTATCAATTTGTTATGTTGTTGTTTCGAAGCTTAGGATGAATTATGTACAACTAAGGCAAAAATATATTCAAATGAAGACAAAATTGTTTATGTAACTTTTTAGGTGGAGATTTCCATGGTGATGGTTTGGTTGATAAAATCAATGGAATCTAGAATTAGCCACACATAACTCTTCTACAAATTTGAAAAGGAGATTTTGTGACAGAAGAAATGATTTCAATCTCAAAAGATGATATAGTGCTTTTGAATTATATTTGTTTGTAGAATTAAAAATTAAGTTTCTATGGTAATGGCCTAATTTTAATGCACTTGCTAATTTGTGGAAAGGATATGCTTTAGAGACCAATTGGAGTTACCTTAAAGTTAGTTGGAAAGAAATCTAAATTTTTAGAATGATATGTTTTTTGTTTTTTTGTTTTGATTCACCCAAAAGTCTGTAAGGTATGAGTTTATTACTATATGAGTTGGTCCTTTTGCTTGCTTTATTGGCTTTATCTTATGTCACTGATACCAGAGTTAACCCAAAACACAAGAAATATAGTCATTATTGTTGAATTCAAATATGATTACAAGGACCACTCATCACAAAACTAGAATTAGATGATAGATGACATAAAATGACACATTAGTGTGGCGGCTCGGGGCTGTGGAGGGAGTTGCGACAGCTAGTTAGGGTGCTGGTGGGGTTACTGTTGCAAGGTGAAGTGTTGGAAAGGCTGTCAGTAGCAGGTCAGAGAGCAGGAGAGGTTGGCGTCAACAAGTTGGAGCGCGGAGAGGTTGTCGACATCAGGTTAGAGCGCTAAAGAGGCTATCGCAGGTCAGAGCACTAGATAGGTTGTCGGCTGTAGGTCGGAGCGGTGGAGCGCTATCGTCAACAGGTCGATGTTAGAGAGGTTGTTGGCAGCTGGTCGGAGTGCAGAGTGAAATAGGAAGCGGTGGAAACTTCGGGAAGATAGCAACAAGCAGGTGAGGAGAATACTGAAGGATAAGAATCTTCGCGGGAGCGAGTTACATCCGGAGCACCCTCAAACCCTTGCTGAAGATCACCACCTTGGATGAGTTACAATTGGATCACCATTTCACTAATGGATACAACTCTAGAAGGGAAGATGATGTCGATGACTGTCCAATCGGAGAGCTCAGCCAAAAACTAAATCTCAAACAGAGAAGAACATATGCCTATATATATATTTCACCGAAAAAATACTTTCGTTGAAATGCAAACACATATAAGTGGGCAAGTGATTTTAATAAAACTTAAAAAAAAGAAAAAAAAATCACCGATGAGATTACACAACCCCAAAAATAATCTCCAAAAAAATAAAAAAACAGGTATATATATGTATACATATATGTATGTATACATACATATATGTATATATCAGTGCATCTGTTTGAGAAGAGAAGGTTAATCATGGTGGTTAAGTTTTCCTCTCCCCCTGGTTCTGAGAGGGGGTCTAGCAATAAACCGTTACATGGGCTTCCGCCCGAAACTTTTAAACTGCCATTCTGTAAATTTCTGTGTTCTTGCCTTCCTTTTTTCTTCTTTCTAGCTTTATAATCCTTCCATTCATCTTCCAACACAGGTCCCATCTGATCAATAAGTTGATCATTAATGGAGAACTCACCCTAGTGGATATGTTGATACATAAATTGCTGAGCAGTTTCAGCCTGCTGCACACCTTGATCTTGGCACGCCTCCAGTACTTGAGTACTCTCTTCTTCTACAAATTGTGATTCCATACATATTGGAATAGTATTTGCTACAACCAAATTATTGGCAGTAGTGATATCCAATGAAGGATTAAGAATATTAGTAAGTTTGATTAGAGAAGGGTTCCCATCAGGTTCAATTGGGGTAGTAGGAGTATCCTCCTTAGTTGCATCTTCCACCATAACATCAGTTGGAATAGATGGTTCTTGAGTTGTTTAATTAGCCACATCTGTGGCTAAATCACGGTGCACTAGACGGTTAGGTCTCAAATTGGGGTTGCACCTAAAACATTTGTTTAGTGTGTGCCAAAAAATCGTACAATGTCTGCAATAATATGTTCTATGTTCCATGACAATTTATTGCCAATACTCATTATGTGCAGTTCCAAGCCAAATTTTTTCAACTTCAGGTAATGTAATATCTCTTTACAAGGATCCTGATAACAAGTCTTGTGAGATTGAAAGTAGGCATGTCTAATTTCATAGGCCTCCCAAGTGTAGCGCCAATGCAGTAAAGAATTTGATGGTTGAAAAAGTGGAGCTTAAGACCAGGTAGCCTAAACCAAATTGATACTATAGGTGGTTCTTGACTTGGATTAAAATCGGGAGACCACTTGAGCAACTTCATATAATTTCCATAAATTGTGATGTATTTCATTGAGAAGATCATGACATAGTATTCTTCCTTTGTCAATTGTATCATCACATATCTCACATCAAAAAGACCCGCCTACTAAGGCTACCATTGCCCCACTGGTTTGAGTTCTGCAAAAATTTTTCTAATAATCTCCATTTTAGAATGCCCTGGTTGAAATTTCCCAATGAGTTTGAATTTGCAATTTTCAGCTAGATTAGATACTACAATATCTGAGAATATGAGAGTTGGTTTCCCACTCATACTAGCCTTCTTAGGGCCCGTTTGGGGCAACTTATTTGGTGCGGTGGCGTTTTGAAAACGCACCTGACCTGTTTGGCTAAATTACGTTTTGACAACTTATGCGTTTTCAAAACGCAGAAAACAGCGTTTTGACACTGCACCCATCTAGGTGCGGTGACAACTTATTGGCAATAGTCTGACTTTTCCAAAAAATAAAAATTTGTAATAACCACCACACCTAGCTTATCAGCAGATTTATTTTAATCAGCTTATCAGTAGATTATTCAATAAGCTACAGCTGTCCCAAACAGACCCTTAATAAACGAGTAGTCACCTGTCCCTTGAAAAGAATTATGGTAAAGCTGAGGAAACAACAGGGGATGTATCGACGACACAGAATCCAAGCCCTTTCCAACCACATCAAGAAAGGAAGCCTTGCCGAGGTACCCATTTGAGGGAGGAGGGAGGGGGGAGAAGGATGCTGCCGACAAAAGTTGTGACGCTGAGGCTTTCACCTAGCGTCACAACAACAGGGGATGTACCGACAACACAGAAAGCAGTGGCTATACGGGCAAAAGAACTGTAGAACGTGTGCAAAGGAGAGAAGGATGCTGCGGGAGGAGGCGTTGTCAAGCAGAGTTGTGATGCTAAGGCTTTCACCTAGTCGAAGGTGATGATGTCGACGTCTTTGCGCTGTTAGCAAGCGAGAGGCATCGTGTATCGGTCGATCTCCCTCCTCTTCTTCTTCGTTGGTATGTTAGGGATCGACTCATGCATTGTTGTCGTTCTCGTACCGGTGAAGAGATATCGAAGGCTACCCGTATGGGTCGATCTCCCTCTTCTTCTTCGTTGGTGTGCTAGGGATCTACTTCATGAACTGCTGTCGCTCTCGTTTCGGCGCATAAATATCGAAGGCTGCCCGAATCGCCATGAGTCGCGACCAGAGAAAATCCTAGCTGATCAAACCCCATCACACACACACACACACACATATTCATACTTCACATATGCTAAAACCTATTGTGGGTACTATGGTTGATATTCCATCTGCTTTAGCTCTACCACCCCATCAGACTGATTCTTTGGAAGAGAAATGACAGGTCTGTTCCAGGAGGAAGAAGAAGAATGGAGGCAGAGTCCTGCTCGGGAACATATTGGATGATACATTGGTTACTTCTGGCAATGACAATCATCTTACCAACTTACTAGCTTGCTCCTTTCTTAGAACTAGAGGCAGAGGCAAGATCAAATTGGGCCGCTCTCTAGCCACCTGATACTATGTATTTTGACACTCTTAGATTTTTTATTTAAGTATCTAATGTATTTTTCTGTTTTTTCTAGTGTTGAAATAATTTGTGTTTTTTTTGTGAGCAAAGAGCCATGTTTGGGCCCTCCCACCCTTTGTATCTGTATCTTTTTTTCTACTTAATATATTAGCCACTTTGGGCTTTCAGAACTAAAATATGAAGGAAATACAAAAAGGTAAGGAATAAAAGAGGAAGAAATATAAATAGGAATAAAAGAGGAAGAAATATAAATAGGAAAAGAAGAAAAATAGATAAGGACTAGGAATAGAAAAGGAATAGAAGAGGAAGGAGTTCTATTTCTGGAAGAGAGTAGAATAAGGAATTGGGGGAGGGAAGGGGCGGCAACTCTAACCCTCATGAAGGCTAACGAATTCAGCCGACCACCCAAAAAGCCTCATGTTAGTCTCTCAGAGTTGAGGGAGCTTCGACTTCATTCGTCGAAGCTTCTGGCTTCTTCTAGCATGGAGTCAAGTCTGCCACATTGAAGGTAGCAGACATAGTGTAGTTCCCTAGTAAGTTAATCAAGTCAGTGTTATCATTCCACATCACTTGTTGATAGAATAAATATGCATTATCTCTTGGCACTTTCTGAGTTGGGACTGTATATTGTTGTTGGTTCCCACAATGTTACTTTTTAGACCTTATGTCTGGAACATTCTTCTTCCTCTTATCGTACTCAACAAAATATAGCTGATAAACCATTATGTGAGTAGAGGTCAACTCATGGGTGGACGCTGTGCCAGGATGCATCATTCTCACTAGCAACCACTCAGGAGAGACCTCCTCTTCACTGATAGGACCTTAATCCCACTGAAGAGTTTTCTTCCCCATCAAACTCATAAGATAAATTTCATGGTTGAGGTTCATCCCTTCTGCTTGGGTATCTAATGGCATGTACTTTACTGAATTGAATCTAACATTTGAATAACTCAATGTAATATTCTCGACATGACACAAAAGGACCCCATTTTTGAAGTGCTAGACCTTTCTTAGTAAGGGCAACTCAGAAACGAGTCTATAGATTTGAATGGTCTGAATTTTTCTTACCTGGGCTTGCCATGCATCTGACGCCAGTTCCTCAAACTTAAGATTTCTTTGGACACTTACTGTCAAGTCGTTTGGAGTTTTTCCCACGGTCTCAGTTGAAACTATGTGCATCTTTTCCTTCTCAACTGGAAGCTGGTTTTATTTTTGTGTCCTCGCCGTCTTCAGTGTCTACTGTGATTACCCAATTTTTCTAGAACACCAAGTCCTGCTGCTCAGTTTAAGAGATCACCCTTCTGGTCGTGCAGTGTCATTCAACATGAATAAATTCATGGCAACTGCAACACTTCCTGACTAGGACAGAATTAGAGATGCTGATTGATTCCACCTGTTCTCCATTCCGACTTAGCTTTCCCTTTCACGAGGTCTGTTTGAATGTTCTTCTTGGTGTAATTTGGCTGTAAGATCCCGAGGTTGAGCACTGCTTGTATGACGCGGTGATCGCTTCGTGATGTGATCTCTCCAATTCTGAAGCTAAAGCCCGAACCTTATGTCTGTGGTAAGTTGGTAGGAACTAGCAGTAGATCTCTTGCTTTACCATTAGATTCACCGGTTCTCCATGTGTTGGCTCTCCTCTCAGCCTCTTTTGATATTGGATTCCACAAAGTCGTGACTTGTTTTCTGCATCACTAAAGTCCTCTCTATGGAAGGTATTCAGATCCTCATCTTTACATCCCTCCTATTCTCCACATCCTAGTAGAGGGTAATCTAGTATAAGATTCCATAATCCATCTTTGCTTATCTCTATTGCAAATTACATATTTCCCATTGTATTTCATCCTTAGTGGGTCCCGTCATGTGTCTCCTTGAGGGCATGATTGAAGGTTTGAGACCTGCGGAAAAAGAAAGAAAGAAGAAAAGAAGGTAAAAAGAAAGAGGGCAAAAACGAAAAAAAATTGGGCTTTAGAGAACCCTAGGATAGGGCTAGAGTTAAACTAGCTCTGATACCAAATGATACCGGAATCAACATAAGCCACAAGAAATATAAACATTATTGTTGAATTAAAATAGAGTTACAATGAAGACATTCCACATTATAGGAATTAGACGATAACTGACATAAAAGGACACATTAGTGTGACGACGAAAGGGATGAGTAGCTGCAGGATAGCAAGTAAGATGATGACCAGAGGCTGCGGCAATAGCAGGATTGCTGTGGAGGGAATTGCAGCAGCTAAGTACGGTGCTGGTGGGGCTATTGTAGTAGGGTGAAGCACAAAAGAGGCTATTGACAGCATGTTGGAGTGCGGGAGAGGCTGACAACAACAAGTCAGAGCACTAGAGAGGCTATTGGCAGCAGGTTGTAGCGCTGAAGTGGCTATTGGTAGTAGATCAGTGCTGGAGAGGCTGTTGAAGGCAGATTGATGCGACCTTAACTTAAGTCTAGGTGCACTTGCACTCTGGGGCCTACAAGTGTATATATCGCTTTTGTAATATAGGACATTTGAGTCCAGATTATCAAACCCATAGGGAGTAAGGTGTTTCAGTTTAGGAAAAGTTCTAGCATACTAAATTTGTTCTTAGCTTGGAAGTTAACTTAGTTTAAAGTGTCTAACAAGTCCTACTAAATTACAAAATACTCTTAAATGTTTACTCCTACTGAAATTCTACTTAATATATTTTGATTGGTGATTATCAAGTTATTAAACTATCTTACTTTGTAATGATTTAAGTGGAGTGAAGGAAATGAAAAATGTAAATTGTGAATGAGGCCAGTGACAAATAGGATCAACTTTCTTCCTTACTTTTTCCCGAGTGCATAAAGAAAATTGGTTTTAATTCCTGAAACTCCATTTTAAACCCATGAAAGATTATTTTTCTAACAATTGCATCTCCCTACAAAGTAGTTCACCATACCTTATAGATCAATGTGATTAACCTAATTATTCTTTTGTAACTCTCCCGAGTCATTATGGGTCACTATATATTTTAACTAATCACTTGGCCATAATCACAAGTAAATGAATAGTTAAGGTTACTCATCACATTATAAATTTAAAAACAATTTTAAAAGTATTCTTTCATTCCCACACTTTCTACTTAATCACCAGAAGGAAAAAGATAATAAGACTACTCAGAAAGCATTGAGAACACACCACAAAATATTTTTGAAAACAAGTAAATCCACTATAGAATTTTGTTTACAAAAATACAATAACAAGAGTACACAATACTTAGCTTTTTCCCTTTATAATGTGTTGAGAATGCTTCCCCAAGGATCTCCTAGTTCCCTTTGTTGCTCTCCTCAAGTCTCTCCTCGCTTTACAATTAAAATTCTGTCCAATTCTCTCACAAATGCCCTCCTACTCTATCCTACAACAAAATCTTGCCTTCTCCTTCACCCAAGAATCTTCCTTACCACCCCCCTTTCGGATCCCTTCCAAAAGGCTGTCAAAACTCTCCATAAAAGCTCCTCTCCTCGGCTGACTAACTTCTCACATTATATAGAGGAACTGCTGAAGTTTGCCTAGACTGTTTCTGGTGCCTAGGCGCCAATTTCTCTGTCTACCAGTTCTGGTATGGGCGCCTAGGCGCCCAAAAGTCTAGCGCCAAGGCTCCAGTGTAGCAGCGACTTGGCGCCTACTGGCTAAGTGCCGACCTCTTAGGTTCCCAGGTTGGGCTTCAACTTATCAGATTCCTAAGTTGAGACTGGCACCTATGCGCCCAAGAAATCTGGCGCCAATGCTTTAGTCACTTGTAACCTTCTTAGCTTCAAGTCACCTCCACTTTGCTCCATTTCTTCTCAACTTTGTTCCACTTTTAATACCCGTTGTACATATAAAAAAAAACATAAAAATACCTTTCTTTAAAGTACAATTTTATCTATAAAAATGTGCAAAATATAAAGGAATATTAACATTCTTTTCTACACATCACAGATCGGAGTGATGGATGGTTTTTGGTAGCAAGTCGAATCACTCAAGGGATGTTAGTAGCAGATCAGAGTGCTGAAGAGGTTGTCGACAGTAGGTGGGAGTGTGAGAGTAAAATAGGATGGCGTGGGACGTGGGAAGATGGAACCAAGCAGATGAGGGGACTATGGAAGGATAACTACTTTTGTGGGAGCGAGTTACAGTGGGAGCACCACTCGAACCCTTGGAGAAGATCACCACCTTAGATGAATTACAGCCGGAACACCATCTCACCGTCATATACGACCCTATAAGGGAAGAGGAGGACGTCGACGGCCATCAAGTAAACAACTCAACCTAAAAATAAATCTCAAATAGAGAGTAACACACACACACACATAAATAATAGATACTAGTAGTTAGAATAGATAAAAAATAGAATAGGAAGGAAATAGAAAAAAAACAAGAAATAGAAGTGAAAGGAATAGAAATAGGAAAGGAAGAGAAATATGTAAGGATTAGAAATAGGGAAGGAAAAAAAATACACAAGGAGTAGAAGTAGGAAAGGAATAGGAGAGGATGGAGTTCCCTCTATGGAAGGTTGTATAATAATAAATTGGGCCAGGGCAGGGGCTGAAATTTCAGCCCCTATGAAGGCTGGTTGGTTCAGCTGACGACAAGCAAGCTCCGTATCAGTCACGCACTAGTTGCCCCTCCAAAGGGTCAACCATGATGCATGCAGAGGCAGACCACTCAATCAGAGAAAGTTTTCACCAGCATTCATCCTGAACCAAACAAGTACTACTCAAAATTCTTATTTTCACATTTCTTACAAATTGGCTTTTCTGACTGTGGTTGGTTTTGCTTACCTTCCAATTTATATTTCTTAGATTGGGGGTCTTTTCCCTTGCCGAAAATTTTTCTTTTGCTTGCTTGAGAGTGCCACCGTTGATTGGAAAGCTCCGCTCTGTTTCAATTCTTTGAGCCCTTTCAACTAGTACTGAGAAATCACTGATTTTAAATGGAGCTAAAACTAACATCAACTAATCTCGGAGGCCATGCAAAAAATCGGTGACATTTTTTTCTTTCAAGTGCACAAGGTGTATAATTGGAAAGAGAAGTGAATTCTTCTTTATACTACATAAATTTGTTGGACCCTTGAGTTAAGTTAAAAAATTTATCTTGTAGTACTAATCTGGCTGAAGGTGAAATAAACCAGTCCTTTAAAACTCTAGCAAATGCTTCCCACTAAATCTTTGGAAGAGGTGTCAGTCCAAATTTCTTTCTGTGTTGTGGCTTGCATCATCTCTCTGACTCAACTTTTAATATGAAAGAAACTAGTACCACTTTCCTATTCTCAAAATAAATCATGCCATCTATAATCATTTTTATCTTCAATAACAAATCATCAGCAACTGTATGCTCACTGACACCTTTAAATGCAAGTGGCTTAAATATCTGTAAGATATTCAAATGCTGATTAACTTTTGCACCATATTCAGATCTGGACTCCATATTGGTAGATCATTCAATAGTTGCCATTTTACCGACCGCTTGAGATATAAACTGAACAATCCCTGTAACTCAGTGGCCCTAGTTTTTTCTTTTATCATATTTTGAGGATCATTTATGTTCGAGTTATTTCCAGATTATAGTTTTTGCTTTGTAATTGGCCCAGAAGGTTGACTCTTCGTTTCTTTAGATTGTTCTTCAGTCATATTTATCTATATTGGCCTAATTAATTATTCAATGCAATTTCTCAAATAATAATTATGCAATGCATGCATTATACCTCAAGTCATATGAGTTACCCATCCCAAATTCAGTTAACCTATAGCTCTGTATAAATCAATTTATATTTTAATCTCATTCTTCTAAATTCAAACATGCTTCTATCATTATTTTCATCCAATCTTGGCTCTAATATCGCTTTCTATAATACTTTAGGGTCAATCGTGGCATGTCAGAGGCAGACCACTCAGTCAAACAAAATTTTCACCAGCACTCTTCCTGATTTGCACGATAAGGACTCAGTGGATAATAAGTTAGTCTAACTAAATCGTCATAAACATTCATAATTCATTTTAATTTACATTCTCATATTCTTGGAAGCGTGCAAAATTATATTCCCAATTTATATATAAAGCCGCTAAAATAATCCAACCTAATGAAAAAGTAAGTAACCAAAAGTCTTTATAACTTCTAAAAGTATATAATGCAAAAACTATAAAATATCACGCTTGATTGATCATCTCTGCGCTCTTTATCCCTTTCTTAAAGTTTAAAATATATTGGAGTGAGTTACAAAGTCAACAAAAAAACAGGGTTAAAGTAAGATTTATAGACAAAACAACTTGTATGCATGATAAAATCCATAAAATAAACATGTTTAAACCATGTGAGACATTCAAGGCAAGGGCATGATGTGCAGCAAATAGTAACCACAAAAAAATTCATATATTGATTTATTCCTGTGCCATCATAGGAATATCCATAATGATTTCATAGTCAATAATTGTACTATTAGGAATGTCATTTGTAATTGCATAAATTTTAAATACATTCATTTCATATCATTGAGTCGTCACCCAACTCATAGTCTGAAATAACTATTGATAAAAATTGGATCCTTTTCAACATAGCAGTTGTTAATTATTTAAAATATTTTAATTATTTAAAATAGAATTTTCTAAGTCATTATAAGTTTGTTCAAGCTCTTAAAATTTGAATCATTTTCAACGAAGGTCAGCAACGTGCAGGAGGGTGAAATAAGAAGTTAAGCAGAAAGAAAAAAAGGGGAAATTAAGTGGCGGGCAAGTCTCTCCTTTCGTTAGGGCAAGCTGGTCCAACAGTGTTGTACTGCACAGTGTCAATTCAGCCGGCCCCCCATTTCCAGCCTTGCGTCAAAAGGACTCTCTAAGATCTTTTTCTTTGTAAACAAGCACAAAATCACTATTCATAAAAGAATAAAAACCTACGATCCCGAATTAAAATCGATTTATGAGAAAATATCCCAAAAATCCTAAAAATCTTGACTCTTATCATATCCACTTTTTCTTTCTTCCTTCTCTTTTCTCCTCTTCTTCTCTCTCTTCCCCTCTTCTTCTCTCTTCCCCTCTTCTGCTTTTCATCTCTGCTCCCTAATTTCCTTCTCCCACCCCGACCTGCTCTCTTTTACGGTAAATATGGCTTTGGCAAAACTAAGGGTAGAGAAATGGGAAATAATGTAATAACGTATGAATGTGTCTATTTATATAATTATAATAATACCTTATATGAAACAAAACTTCTGAACCAACCTTTTTTACATCCGCCTATGCTTCTACTACAAAGTGGTATTTTGTATTGCCACAAAAACTACAGTAACTAAACTGTTAATTTAATTTAAAACTTAGTATTCAATAGCTTTCACATCTTTGAGAATTTTTAGGTTTCTATATCAAATTGATCAATTCCAATAATACAATGTATTGGTATAATTCTTGATGATTTTTGAGAAAGATTTTATATAATCTCCCTGTCACTAGTCTTGGCTTTAGTTCTATGCTCGGAAGTTGGGAGTATCTCCACTAGTTTTAAGGTTGTGAGGTTGTTCTGTGCATATACAATCTCAACGGGACTGAAACATGAATTTGTTGGTGGAACAGTTGTAAGAAAACTCAACTTGCAATAGGATCAGGTCTCTCTGTCTGATTGTCATGATCACAAAAAGTTAATGAGTTACCTTAACTAAGATTCACTATTTTTGTTCTGTTTAAAGGTGAGCTGCCGAATTGAATTGAAGTTGTGTCAATCAATAACAATCAATAGCATGCAAAAACAAAATAGGAAGCAATCAATAGCATGCATAAGCAATTTATCGTAATCAATCTTTTATTAAACAGCAGTCCCAAAATTTTGGAAAAGAGTGCCAGGCTATCTTTTTTAATCCTTTAAAGAGCACAAGGGTGTTAGGTAACCTAGTGCGTTTCTGCAAGAACTTGCAGTTGCACTTTCAACACTTTTCTATGTTGGCTTCTCAGAAATGATTTTCACGGGAGCGCAAGAAGGCTCTTGAAAAGTGCCATAAGGGAAGAAAAATGCTGTAAAGTATTCTAGAATATAGAAGTTTGTAGTTATTTGAAGTTAGAAATGCAGAAGTAGTAGAAATTTGTTGAAATCCAATGCAAAAAGCTTCCAATCATTTTCGTATGATACTAAATTGATGCAGACCAGGTAGCTTTAATGTTGTAACATAAAGCTTTAGAATAGGAAAGAAATAAAAATAAAGGAAATTGTAACTTGCACAACAAATCCTGAAGATATTGATGTTGATTCATAAAAAAATCAGGTTGCTATATCCTCAAACAAATCCTCAAGAACAATGGCTTAAATTTTCTATTCAGTACTATTTGAATTTCATGATCCTATGATTTACTTTAATAACAGGCCTTATTCAAAATTAATAAAACTACATTTAAAGATAACCAACCCAATCCTCAGTGATATAAAACACTTAAACAACTACTAATTAACTTGACACATAAAATTGAGCAAACCATGAGATAATATGTGCCAATAGCCATATGATTAGCATAAAATAATGAGCATCCTCTATGCCATTATGTTGTTTATTCTATGTAATTCTTTCTACTTTAGTCTCCAAATTTTATACAAAGCGATTTGTACTTCTTTTTGTTTCTATTAAGGATGCGACCTAAAGGCTTCGAAAAGTTTTACTTTGGTGCTTTCTGTTGTGAATTCCCAAACTAAAAGTGGAATCATACGTTGAGAACTGAGTTAGAATTCCGTTCTAGATGCATCATCTTTGTAAAAGTGTTTGAAATTTTGTTGTGTGAAACAATGTTTATAGAAATCAATCATACAATTTAGCAATGTTTATAAAAGTCAATCATACGATTTAAAATAACTGCAGGTGGCTGCTAACATGCTTCATTTGGGAAGAATCACATTGCTCAAATCCAATCAACTTAGGCAGATGCAACCATGCGATGCAAGAAGTGAACTCGAGAAAGCAAAATTTCTTGCAGATAACTCAATTAGGTACATTAAGTGGGGTTTTTATTTTTTATTTTTTTGTTTATGTTAATAGATGGATATGATGAGAAACAAATTTTGCTGTGCTTATTCCCTTGTTTTTATTTTCTTTGTTTAGTTTTCTACTCCATTGTCACACTGCAATTGGTACTCAAGAGTCGGTTGCGGTGCGACGGAGGCAGACGATTCGGTCATGCTAAATTCTCACTAACACTAATTTTTACTTGTAGAATCAAGACTCAGTGGGTGATAAACTAATCTAACTAACTTGCCGCAAATATACTAGATAGATTTCATTTCATAATTTATTCATATGCATATACTTGGAAGTGTGGAAAATCATATTACCAAAGAATATATATTTATACATGACTGCTAAATCTAACATAATAAAAGTACCCAAAAGTTTGTATAGACTATCAAAATTATGAAATACAAAAGCTATACAAGTCACACTTGACTACTCTTCTTGGTGCTCTTTACCCATTCTTAAAAAAACAAAGTACACGCTCATATGTAATCCATGTGCATGTTCACAACATATAACACAACATATTATAAATGTATAAAACATGAAAAGAAAGGACATGTAATGCAGGAAATCATGACCGCTGTGTAAAACATGTATTTCATATTTTCATGAGTAATCTTAAGCATTTAATCATAAAAATGTTCATAAAGAGTCATCAATCTAATCATCTGAATTCACTTGTAATTTTATATATTCCAAATATTTTAATATTATGTCATATCATTGGATCGTCATCTTGCCTGAATGCTATATTAACTGAAGATAACGGTTGTTGCCCCCCCAAAATAAAAATAAATACCAGCCCCCCAAGTTCCAACGGTTGCATACATTTGGTCGTCATCTGATCTCAACGGTTTTCAGAGTTTCGTCACTGTCTGAATATCAAGAGTCGAGAATCCTATTATTCTTTATTATCCATACTTGCAGGTATTCATGTAATAGCGTACTTTTAACATCACTTGTGACATATTTTAAACATAATTCTTATAACAAACATTCATCATGACATTTCATATAATATTTATGAAACATAACAAATAAATACCTGCAATTAATGATTTTATAAGTATATTCATCAGATTCAAATCATAGTAAAAATCATGTGCGTAAGGGGCAAATCAAGTGTGCATTTATATAGTGTTTTCATTCTCATTACACAAGAAATTCTGAATGGAGTGTCAAACACACAATCACAAGGAAACCTATGAAAATTTATCTTTCTCAAGTGAACACATGGTTATTCAACCTGAAGTGACTGAACACTCCTATGATAAGTTTTTCTAAGCTCTCGAGCTCACCACCTGGTGTAAACAACTCTAATTCATACAACTTTAGGATTTCATAAAAGTTTATCTAATTTTGTGATTTAACTATCAAAATAATTCATTTATGAATTGTTACTTTAAACAGATTTCTCTGCTTGACTAGCTCTTCTTCGAGACTGCCTATTATTTTTCTCTCTTCCTCTTCTCACTTTAATGGCCCTTATGGAAGCTGCCAAACTAATCTCATCGTCTCGGACACAAGTTTGGCTCTGCTATAGTTACCAAAAATGAAATATTATACTAATTCGTGGCAACATAAATATTAAAACTTAAATAACTAAACGAGTGTCACAAATAGTACCGACCAATTTCGTCTTGGATCCTTAAAATGCTATTTGTGGCACTCTACCGTTGTACATCCCGCTTTTTGCATGACTTGTTACAAGTAACGAGCGTATGATCTCGCATGAAGGAGAATTGTGAGGAGGGGAAGGAGAAATGAAATGGAGTGTGGTATATAATTTGATCCTATTTAATCTTAGCCGTTCAGTTGGATCCAGCCAATGCATGTCGAGTAAGGTGCGGCCGTGAAATTACTACAGTGCCTCTGTAAGGTTAGGAAGATTAATTAAGTTTTATTAAGGTATTAATAAAATATTTCAAAACTTCATATCTTCACATATGCTTACAATTTAATGTATAATGCTATATATCAAATTGATCGATTTGACATATATAATTTTATTAAATTGATTCAGTTAAATTTTAGGAGATGACGAAATTGAAGGGACATTTTAAATTTGACAAAATTCTACCTAGTTTACCAAATTTTGAGTGTTATTGTAACGCCCAAAATTTGAAAAATCAGGTAAAGTCCGACAAATTTTAAAAGTACCCTAAATTTTACCTCTCCTGAAATTCAATTAAATTATTTGCGCATGAAAATGATCAATTCTATATAAAGTACTATATATGAATTTTGTTTGGAATCGAAGATACAAATTTCGGATGTTATACGTTTATT
Organism: Phalaenopsis equestris; assembly: GCF_001263595.1. Classification (NCBI taxonomy): domain Eukaryota; kingdom Viridiplantae; phylum Streptophyta; class Magnoliopsida; order Asparagales; family Orchidaceae; genus Phalaenopsis; species Phalaenopsis equestris. Next base: position 252,354 of record NW_018252638.1, read on the forward strand.
AAATTAATTAAACTTTAACTAATCCTAATCCTATCATAATCCCGTCTCTCCACATTAACCAACCAATTCCCACACACGTCTCTCGGCATGCAATTGTTTGATTCAATTGAACGACTATTGATTAAAGCAAGATCACTTAAGTGTTGCATTTTTTTGACGTCTCCTTGACTCTGTTTCGCTCGATAGAGGGGAACCTGTGACCTTCCACTATAGCAGGCGGGAATCGACAGGCAGCTTGGGGCTCAAGGGTGCAATCCAGGTTTCCGGGTATTTTTTGATGTATGATTCTTTCTTTCATGCTATCGGTGATTTTTAATTCCTCTTGCTTCTATTTTAATATTTGCCTTAATTTTTTACATTTTTTCATTTTCGGTAGACGCCGGAGTCAGAAGTGATTTGCGAGCTTTCTTAAGGGCTTTAGCACAAAATCCGTAAAGGGAAAGAGCAGATTTAAAGGGCAAGAGAAGATTTAGGTGTTAGAAAGAGTTGGAGAGAAATATAGACGTGTCAGAGAGATTTATGATTAAATCACGATGCGAGCTGGAGTTTTTGAAATCTCGTGATGTTTATGATTCCCAGGTTGTTTATATGAGGCGGAGAGCTTGACATGAGCGTGTGGGAACAAATCGTAGGGCTGCTCCGTCAAGCCAAGTGAAATAATACTGTGTTAATTTAAAAAATAATCTTCGGTATGTTTTTTGTGATTATGTTTTATGTCATTATGTATTCGAAACTGATGCATTTAAAATTCTTGTATATTGTAGATGAGTACTTGCTTGGAATATATGAATGCTAATTGATTTATCTTATGATTCATGTGATATTGCTATGTTATGATACACATGACTATGCTTATGGAGTAATTGTCTTTAGATATTCGTTTGTTTTTTATTCATACATGTGATATATGAAATGCGTATGATTGTTTGCTTCGGGTATTATGCTTTAAGAAATATCACTAGAAATATTATGGCTAGGCTATTCCATGAGTGTTTACATGTACGCTGAACAGGGATAAGGTATTCTCGACTCTTAGTGTTGAGGCGACGATAAAATTCTGGAACTATTTTGATCAGACAGTGACAAAATATCAGAAATCGTTGGTATCAAGGGGGCTATTGATATTTGCTTTGTTGGGAAGGTCTAATATTTATCAATAGTTTATATAGCCTTTGGAATAAGGTGAAGACTCATGATATGACATGACATGAAAATTTTTGAGGCCTATATATTTATAAGTGCATTTATTATAACATGAAAATGCTATGATTACATAAGATAAGCAACTTATGAACATTATTATGAACATGTTTTTGATTATACTTATAATTTCATACTTACGACTATTCATGTTTTACATAGCAAACTTGATTTATAAACTAGCTGCTTTCTTTTCATGTCTTATAAGTTTTAACATATTGTTACTTATGTGTAGAAATATATCGTTTCATATGAGCATGCACGTTTTTTTTGTATATAAAATTTTATTTTAGATTTGATTATTTTTTTGAGCTCGTTGTTGCTTTCCGGTTAGGGGCAACGAGCACCGAGGAATGTAGCTAGAAGTTATTTGTATAATTTTGAACTGTATGTTTTGGGAGTTTGTACAACTTTTTAATACGTATTCTATTTATTTTGGATTTAGCAGTTTTGTATAATTTATACATTATGAGGTTATGATTTTTCATGTTTTTGAGTATGAATTTGAATGTATTATGAAATGCAATTTATCACGTATGTTTATGACGATTTAGTTTGACTAGTTTATCAGCCTATGGATCCTGATTCTGCAAGTCAGGACAAATGTTGGTGAGAATTTAGTTTGACTGAATTGTATGCCTCTGTTAAATCTCGGCTGACCATTAAAGGGGGGCCAGTTGGGGTGTGACAATTACAACTCTTCCCTCATAAAAAATTTGCCCTCAAAATATCTGAGTTCACTTGAATAGTGAGGGATATAATTGTCACATTTCTTTATTTTCAAATCAGTGTTTCCACTTTGTCTTGACAATTGGAATCTGCTTATTTCCTAGCTTCTTAATATTAGTTTCTAAAATGCTTTTAGGCGCTTCAATATAAGTAAGACTTTTCTGCACTTTAATGTTTTTGTGTGAAATTTTCTATTATGAATTCGAAACTCAAATTCTCAGGATTGAGATCCGAAACACATCATAAATATCTTACATATCAGCAGGTAAACTTGTCTGTAAGCAACTGAAGTCATCATTTCTATAATATATCGAAATGATCGATGTACCTGAGACCAACTTGCTTCCCTGATCAAATCTGAATGTATCTTTATTGGCTTGACTTTAGACATACAAAATTACCAATTTCAATTTTTTCTGCTTTGTGCGTTGTTCATGATATTTTGCTGCCGATCCTGAGTAGCATTCAAATTGTCTCTGATAAATCTGACATTTGACGTTCAACTACTCCAATCCAACTTAATAGAGTTCTGCATTCCCTGTCATACAGTGTTTCATAAGGAGCCATTTTGATACTGGACTGATAGCTATTTTTGTAGGCAAACTCGATCATTGTAATGCGATATTCTCAATTGCCTCTGAAATTAAGAACACAAAACCTCAACAAATTTTTCAATACTTAAATTATCTCTTTTGATTTTTTTGTCGATCTGTGGATGAAATATTTTGCTAAAATATAAATATGTACTCAAGTTTTATTGAATGTCTTTCGACAACCTGAATGTCAATATTCAATTTCTGTCAGAAATGATAACTTTTGAAATATCGTGCAATTTGATAATTTCTTTGACAATTAATTTGACTACTATTTTAACTGAATATGTTTGTCAAATTAACAAGAAATGAGCAAACATTATTAATTAGTCAGTCATGGCCCATATAATGTTTTGATCCTGCCTGGATCGAGAAAATCACATAATAAAATTCATAGCAATTTCTTTCCATTTTCGTTAAGGTATAGAGAATGATTGTAGCAATCCACTAGGTCTCTAATGCTTTACAATATGACAAGTTTGGCATTTAGATACATACAAAAATATTATTTTTCAAACATGGCCACCAAAATATTATTTTCAAATCCTCATACAATTGAGTACTGTCTGGATGAATTGTGTAACCTGAATATTGAGTTTTATGTATGATTTCCTATCTTAAATCAGAATTAGCAGGTACCATAACTACAATTTATTTCTGATTAAACCATCTTTATCAACAATCAAGTCCAACCTCTTTCCCGATTGAAGTTTCAGGAGTTTTAGATGTTTACGGTTAACTCTCTGAGTTGTCGTGATTTTATTTATTCAATTTGTTTGCACTGCCCACTGATGTTATGCCCCATATCACATAATTTTTTGACTTCCAACTGTAAGACATTAGTTAGAGTAGTTGTCAAATGGAATAGCTAACATTAGAGTACCTTTGTGCCTAATGGAATAGCTAACATTAGAGTAGTTGTCAAATATTTCTCTAAGTCTTGATAACATTCTGCATTCCACTCAAGTTAAACATCTTTTTTCGTCAGCTCAGACAACGACATAGCTATCTGGGAAAATCCTTTAACAAATCTCCTGTAATATCTGATTAAATCAAAAAATTTGCGTACCTTTGTATCATTATTTGGAGTAGTCATTCCATAATTGATTTCACTTTCCGAGGATCCACTTATATTCCTTGTCTCCTGATAATATGCCCCTAGAATGCAATATTCCGCAACAAAATTTCACATTTTAACAACTTTGCATATAGTTGATTCTGCTTCAGTAGTCCAATTCTATTTTTGGGCATGATCTTCATCAATTCTTGAATATATCAGAATATCATCAATAAAGATAATGTCAAACTAATTCACATAAAGCTTGAAGATCAATTTAGTTGATCCATGAATACGACATGAGCATTGATTAAGCCAAAAGGCATTAATAAGAAATCATGATGACCATACCTGACCACAAAAACTGTCTTAATTATTTCTGCCTTTTTGACTCCAAACATATGATACCCTAATCTCTGATCAAATCGATAAAATATAGTCTCACCTTCTAACTGATCAAATAAAGCATTAATCCAAGGAAAAAACATATGTTCTGGATTGTCACATTGTTCAACTCTCTATAATCAATGCACGACCGCTTAGATCCATTTTTCTTCTTGACAAATAACACAAGAGCACTCCAATACGAGTTTTCTGGCCTGATAAAACTCTATCTATGAGTTCCTATATCTGACATTTGAATTCCTGCAATTCTGTTGGAGCCATTTTGTGTGGAGACCTGAAAACTGCAGACGTCTATCTATACATCAATATCAAACTAAACTTCTCGTTCTGGTAGCAGCCCTGACAGTTTTTCAGAAAATACAAAAAAAATTCTGCAACATTTGAGATTCTTTTAAATCCTTGCACATCTTCATTCAACACTTCTAATTTGGCTAGAAATACCAGCTCACCATTTCATTAAATACTTTCCAAATTTTACTACGCGAAACCGAGTAGATTGTGCATTTATACCATAGGGGAAATAAAATTATTTCTCGCTAGTCAAATTAAATTTCACCTACCTTTTCAAACATTTAATTGTAGCAAAATGCTTTACCAATTAATTCATCCCCAATATGATATCAATAGTTTGAATTGATATGATAATCAACTATGTTGACAACTTATTATGAATATTAACATGTAGGTTACATTTTCTATTTGTATAAAGCAACTTTCCGAAGGCATAACAAAGGCAAGAGCATAGTGCATAATATCAATCGATAAACTAGCGGCAAACTCATAAAAAAAAAAAAATATAATGTGATGCATCTAAATCAACATCTAAATCAAATAGAATTGTTTCAGGCTAATCTTAAATTAGAAGTGTACTAGTAACTATTTCAAATTTTTTGGCTTCTTGAGGGTAATTTTGAAAATTTCGATTCTTCATTGTTTGCTCAGTTCTTTACTCTGAAGTTGTACCATTTACTTGAGTTGCCCAAAAATTGAGTTTTGCTGAACTGGTTGCCTTCCAAAAATTTTCTGGGCTGCCCCTTTCCTTGAATTGTAAGTGTTCGTCTGTTTTCTTTTCTTGCGGACAATTCATCTGAAGATGCCTTGGTTATCCACATTTATAACAATTTGCTGAACCCGTCAGACATTTCCCAAAAATGTTGTTTTCTGTATTTCTCACAAACTGACTTTTCTAACTTAGGCTACTTATGCTTACCTTCTTATTTAAATTTATTTCTTTGAAATTCTTCTGCTTTGCCAAAATCTTTTCTCTTTCTTGCTTGCAATTGCCACCATTGACTGGAAAAGTTCACCTCATGTTCAATTCCTTCGACTCTTTCAACTAGTACTAAAAGACACTGATTTCAAACGATGCCCAAACCAACCTCAATTGATCTCTAAGGCAACACAAAAATTTGTAGCATTTTTTCTTTTTGGGTATTGACACAATGATGCATATCTACAAAGAGAAGACTCATATTGCCTAATTGATATGGATCCCTCAGTTTGATTGGAAAAATTATCTTGCAATGCTAATTTTGCTAAAGGAGAAATTAACCAATCTGCAAAGACTGACAAAATCATCTTATTAAATTTGTGGAAAAGTTGTGGACTGAAATTTTTCAATATGCTGTGTTTGCCCTACTATTAGTCTTGCCTTTTAGCATGAAAGTGGCTAATACCACTCTCCTATTTTCAGGTCAAATCATATCGTCCAAAATCTTCCCGATTTTCAATAGCCAATTTTCGATAGTTATAGGGTCACTAACACCCTTGAATGCAGGTGATTTATATCCTAAAGATCTTCAAGTACTGATCAACTTCTACTCCGTGTGAAGATCTAGGCCCTGTAATAGCGGATGATCATTCAATAGCAGTCATTTTGTCATCCACCTCTGATATCAATTGAATAATGCCTTGTAACTTAGTGACTCTAATTTCTTCATTTGTCCGGTTTTGATTATCATTTCTGTTCAAAATATTTTCAAATTGTACTTATTGCTCTGCAATTGACCTAACAAAACTGAACCTCAATACTTTTTGATTTTCTTTCAGGCATATTAATCTTTAATGGTAAAATTCATTATTCAAATGCAATTTATCAAATAATAATTAAATCGTGCATGCATGATATCATAAGTCATATGGGTTACCCATCCCAGATCCATCAGCCTATAATTTTGTATAAATCTATTTATATTTAATCTCATTCTAATTTCTAAATCTAACATGCTTTTATGATTCTTTTTATTCAATGACCATGCTTTGATATCACTTTTTCTCACACCCCAACTACCCCCTTAATGGTCAACTATAGTGCGATAGATGCGGGCGATTCAGTCAACTAAATTTTTGCAAACACTTGTCTTGAATTACAGAGTCATGCCTCAGTGGGTGATGAACTAGTTTAACTAAACACCTGCAAATATACTGGAAACATTTCACTTCATAATTCATTCATATGCATATACTCAAAAACGTGAGAAATCATATCACTAAAACATATATATCTATACATAGTTGCTAAATCTAACATAATAAAAATATTTACCCAAATGTCCGTACAAGCTCCCAAAATTATGATATATAAAAGCTTTACAAGTTATACATGACTACTCGTCTTGGTGCTCCATACCCTTTTCTATAAGTTAACAATGTAATGTGAGTAACAATAAGCTTAATGAAATAATCAAGGTTAAAATAATATTTTACAAATGAAAATGAAACAATATGCTTGCTCATATGTAATCCATGTCTACAACACCTGACACAACATGTTATAAACATACTAAACATGAGAAGAAATGACATGTAATGTAGAGAATCATGACTGTTGTAAAAACATGTATTTCATCTATTTATAAGTAATCATAGGCATGTAATTATAACATTATTAATATGAGTCATCAATCTTATCATAGGAATGTCAATTGTACTTGTATAGGCCTCAACTATGGTCATGTCATGTCATATCTTTGGATCGTCACCTAATAGCTCATAGTACCAACTGTTTCTTATGTTCTGTCACTGTTTGATCCAAATGGTTCCCTAAGTTTCATCACCATCTGAATATTAGGAGTCAGAATCCCATCATTCTATATCATCCATACTTGTAAGTATTTACTTAATAACTTATCTATAACATCACTTCTAATATTTCTTAAAGCATAATTCATATAATAAATTTTTATCATGACATTTCATATAATACATGCATGAATCATATAAAATGAATATCTGCAATCAATGATTTTATAAGTTTAGTCATCAGATTCATAATATAATAAAAATCATGTATTGTAAGGGACTAATCAAGTATGTATTCACATAGTATGTATGTATTCATCTATAATATGCAAAAAATTCTAAGTGTTATAGTGCACACGTAATCACATGGAATGCTAAGAAACTTTATTATTTTTAAGTTAGTATATGATTATTTCACCTGAATTAATGTAACAACCCTACTATGAGTTTCCCCAAGCTCATCTCGAGCTCGCTAACTAGTATAATCACCTGAAATTCGTGAACATCATAGGATTTTGTAAAATCTTAGCTCATTTCATGATTTGACCTTAAACATAATTCTTTTACGATTCTTTACCTTAAACAAACTTCTCTAGGACTCTCTATTATTATTCCCTCTCTCTTGTCACCGTAATCCTTTCTTTTTCTTATTGATTTTTCGCTAATGGCCCTTACAGAAGGCCACAAACCAATTTTGTCTTCGGCAAAAGGTGACATCTGCTACTGTTGTGGAAAATGAATAAGTGCACCAATTCGTGCAAACGTAAAATGGAAAATTTAAGGAAGAAAATGAATGCTACAATTAGCTTAAAAAAGATTTTTTTACTCATTAATTTTGTTTTAGAGCACTTAAATATCTTTTACGCACTTCGGCATGTCTCGCGTCTCGCTCTGTTTGTGACCTACTAAAAATACCAAGCATTGGAGCTCACGTGAAGGAGAATTTTGGAGAGGGGAAGGAGAAATAAAATGGAGTGTAGTATAACGATCCCATTTAATCTTATCTGTTGAGTTGGATCCAGACGTTATCGAGTAAGTGTGTCTTCGAGATTGCTATATTATCACTGGGAAGTTAGGAAGATTGATTAAATTTAATTAAGATATTATTTAAGTAATTATCTCAAAATTTCATATCTTCCCATGCCGCAGACGCTAGGTAGCGCCCGATTGTGGGTGCTAAAAGCGTTTGATGCAAGCACTTCATTTCTGTGGGACAGAAGGCCCGCGAAGCTTCGTTGGACATTGGGGATGGGATTGCAAACCCACGCAGTCGAGTGTTGCTTCAAGCAACTTCCACACTTGCCTTCTTCTAGAAAGGTCTTTCTTTTGGATTCTTCTAATCTTCCCACTCTTCCTTTTGTGAAGTAGGGGGCTATAAATAGTTGTCCCCTGTGTGTGTAGGAGGTAGTGATTATGAAGTTGTCTTTTATGGTATGTTTGACGCAACTGTTGATTATCTATAATGCTGATAAGTAAATTGTTTTGATAATCTGCAGGTTATCAGAATAATTTGGTCTGCTGTTTGGGGCAGTTTATTCATATTAGCTTATTGGTGATTAAATGACATTCCTGCCCCTGTCTGCTAAAACGTTTTGGGACAGCTTATTCAGAATAGCTTATTGGTAGTGCAAAAGTATATAGTGCAGAATCATACAATCATCACAGATCAGTTCTAAAAGATAACATACAGTTCTCACATTCTCGTAAGTACCAGAAGAAATAAAAAAAATGCAAAAACAAGTACAACTACAATGAGAAATATTAATATATTTAATTTGAAACTCTTGCTACGTCTCTCATCATTTGCACTATCAACCTCGGAAAACATCGCATTCCCATGACTGCTGGAAGTGTAATATGCGGGACTGTTAGCACACCGGAAGAAACCACAATGAGCTGAAACACCCTTGGCACAACCGTAGAACTGCCTCCCAAAGCTACGAGACTGACGTGATGCGAGCAACGGAGACGGTAGTCCACAAGAACACAAAATACCTCTGTCCGTAATTGATATCGTAGAAGTCATGTGTGTATGACTGCGAAAAAAACAAAGAAACCAAATTTCAGATCAAGATATTTTAAGAAAAACCAAAATTATAAGCATATGAATATAAACCTATAATCTTATTAAAGAAAAACTTGGTAGATCAGCAGCCATAAATAACATTTGTAATAGACTCCCTTAAAGCAATCATATCAGTCAAACCTTCACCATCATGACATGATCTCCAAATTCATGATCTCCAAATTCATTAGAGTCTACATCATCCTCAGGTAATGAATTCTCACCCATAATTCCAGGAGTTTGCTTGAAGACATTCAGTTCATCATTATCAGCCATGCTAAAGTCTGTATCTGATCGTGAGGAATGACTTCGGATGAAGTTATGTAGTGTCATTGTTGCAACCACAATATGCACTTGCTTTTGGAAAGGATACGACGGCATATCACGTAGGATGACCCATTTCTTCTTCCAAACCCCAAATGTTCTTTCAATTGTTACACCGCGTAAAGATGAGTGACGTTTATTAAACATTTCCTTTCTGCCACAGACGGTGTCACTTGCTCTCTCAAAATCAGGAAGATGATATCGTGTGTCAGGATAGGGCTTCAGGTATCCCATTTGCATAGGATATCCGACATCAAAAAATAATATTTTCCTGGTACGAAAAGCACTGTTAATTAAAAAGATTATCAGTTCAGATAAACAAATTGCAAAGCAAAACTAACCTGATGTGGGGTGAGGGAAACACTGCGATCTATTTTTAGTGGTAAAGGAGAAAATCCGACTGTCATGTGCACCCCCTTCCCAGCCCGCCACTACAAAAATAAAACACATGTTGAAGTCGCATATAACCATGGCATTATGAGCTGTTGAACCACTCTGACCAATGTATGCAACCTTCTCGTGGTTGGGTAGTCGGGCATCAACGTGGGTACCGTCAATTGCTCATAATTTTGAATCTCAAGCCAACAACAACACAAGCCAACAACAATAACAACCCAACAACAACAACAGTTTCCAAATAATCACATTCACCCGGCTTTTGAAAGATTTGCCACCAATACAAACAACAGTCTAGCTATTTACTCAGAAGAAAAAAAAAAAAAAAAATTCAAATCGTAAACCAGCGGGCA
>NW_018252638.1:262632-303771 GCF_001263595.1 Phalaenopsis equestris
CTCAATATATAAAGAGAAATCAATTATGTTGTTTGGTCAATGATCTACATCCATAGTAAGACACCGAAAAATTTTATTATGCAATTGTATACTGTTACATAATTATAAAGGGAGAATAATTCAACTTGCAATTCTTCCTTCCATTTCTCCCTTTGGTGAAAATAAAAATTTCTCAACTAACAAATAAAAATCAAACATGTTTCCATTCTTCCTCTTTTCATATGTGCTAAAAACCGAATGATAGATAAATCTCTTTTGATACTGCACTTGAACAATATACCCACAACAGACATAAGAACCCATAAATCCTTTCTCGATTTGCATCTGATCAATGGTGAAAATCCCTACAGCATGCATAAGAACACATAAATCAGCCATTTGAACCCATATAGCAGGCTTCAGAACCCATAATGCAGACATTTGAACAAAGCGAAATTCACAACATTCCCTCAAATGCTACAAAAGGTCAACAATGATCCTTAACACAACTAATGCCATAGATCAAACCGCACCATAAATTCACAGCATTTCCTTGCTGTAGGGATTAACAACATTTCCACTGAGGCAAACCGCATCAAGACAACTAATGTCATAGATCAAACCGCACCAAGACAGCTAATGTCATAGGGACTGAGACAAACCGCACCAAGACATTTCCACTGAGGAGGGATTAACAATATTTCCACTGAGGAAAATCACTGTATAGCCAAATCCAAACTCCCTTATGTCAAATTACGTCAGTGTATAATTTCAGTGTATAATTTGCCACCACACAAGCCACACCTAAACCAAATCCAGGATCGCCAAAACCACAAAACAGATGCTTAAAACCAAATCCAGGATCACAACTAGCAACCCAAATCCAACAATCAGTTAAAATGCTAAAATATCGGGGCATAGAAAATGAAACATATCTCAACAGACATAAAACCGAAAACTAGAGAATATGCCAGAAGCCACAGGATCCCCAAAACAACTCTCAAGAGGCGTAAAACCAAAAAATCAGAGAAAATTGCAGAAGCCACAGGATCCTCAAAACAACTCTCAACATGCGTAAAACCGAAAAGCCAGAGAAAATGCCAGAAGCCACAGGATCCCCAAAACAACTAATGTCATAGATCTAAACTGGGCAACACCTAAAAACCCTTAATCTCATCATATTTCCCCTGAAAAAGATAAAAATTTTCATTTCATGCATCAACACTGCTCAGAGAGAAGATCAGAGAAGAAAACATCCCACGGCTCACAACTAAGGTAATCAAAAGGATACCTGATGATCAGGAACAAAGATTTCGAAGGAAGAAGGTTTGATCTCCTTTAGGGCGACGAACCAGAAAGGAAACCAGCGAGGGAGGAGGCAAGGGAGATCGAGGGCACCTCCGGAATTTCTAGGGCAACGCGGGACGCGGAGCTCAGACATCGTCGAAGGAGTAAAGGAATTTAACCAACGCGACACAGTGCGGGAGAGGAACGCCAGTGCGAACGTGTTAAACAAACAGGGAGACAACGTTTTCAAAACGTCGCCGCTCCCAATAAGCCGCCCCAAACGGGGCCTTAGTCAATCTCTTATGTGGAGCATCTTTTCCTTTTGTGGGTTGTATTCGAGGGAGTGGTGGTGCTTTGGCTATATCTTCTCTGAGGTGGTGAACGTATGCTCTTTTGATAGCCTTTTCAAACTCTCTCCTCTCCACTTCTCAACCTCGAACTCTACCTTTGTCATCCTGACACTCGACCATTTTCCTTCCAAGAAATTATTACAGCTGTCCGCCTACCTAACTCTCTTCAAGCCCCTCCAACCACCCCAGTGCCGCTGTGGATCACCTACAACCCTTCCCTTCGCTAGCACCCGCCTTTCGTGACTGTTGTCACCTCTTCCAATCATCTCGATCCCTCTAGCCAACCTCCACCATCTTTTGGGTACAATTAGTAGCGTTTGTTGATGTAGTTTTATGTTTGTGCTGTTTTTCTATTCGAGTCATGTTATAACTCTATTTTAATATTAATGAAAGTTTATTTTTTTTTGGTTTCCAATGTTTTCTCTATTAATTTCAGTATCATTTGGTATCAGAGCTAGTACAACCCTAGTCCCATCCTAAAGTCCTCTAACATCTCCCTCTACCCAAGTTAACTCCAACAAATGTTTTCTTGACGATTCCCAACCCCAGCCATGCGACCTCAAAGAGGTATGCCGGACTTCACCCTGGAAGACATTCAACGAGAAATCCGTCTTCTACAGTGGAGACTAGCATAGCTTGATGACAAAAACTAAGAAGAGGTTACTTTCGTCCGTGATCGAGAGAGTCAGAGAGCATACAGGGACAAAAATAATATTAGTGGAATCAGTTTTATTAATGACATCAGACAAGAGGACTGAGACACCCACCCCAAATATCGGACAGATATGACCGAGGTCTTGTCAGGTCGATGCCGCACCAGCAGCACCACAGTTGTGCGAGAAGGGTCATATTACTGTCACTGCACGCCCATTTGAACTGATCGTGGGCTACTTTGAAAGGATTCAATATTTTAAGCGTGGTTCACGACCTCAAGAGGACAGATCTATATGGACATTTGCTAGCAAGCTGGGGAAGACCCTCAAATACCTCAGGCGATAATGCAGTCGCTAGGGGGATCTACGGTGGCTGACAATGAAATGGAAGCTTCGACCTATGAAGTCAAAGCTCTCCCAACCCTAGGAGACCGATTACGGGCGCTTCATTTACGCAGGAAAGACGAATTGTAAAGCTTTGCGGGAGAGTGGGACGGGATCGCTGGACAGCGCGGGGGGGAGGGGATCTTGATCCCGCACGCGGGAACATGAAGCAGATCGCAAACCCTCATGATCCAGGGCTGCCTCACGCACTTTCCACACTTGACTTCTTTTGGAAAGGCTTTCTTCTTGATTCTTCTTACCCTCCCCCTCCCCTTTGTTTTGTAGAAGTAGGAGGCTTATAATTCATGCATAATGCTTTATATCCAATTGATCGATTTCACATGTAAAATTTCTTAAAATTGTTTCGCTTAAATTTCGTGAGATAAGAAATTTGAGTATATCTTAAATTCATCAAAATTTTGCCTGATTACTCATTTTTTTTGGTGTTATATCCGTGGATTGGATGTTGTTATAATACACCTTGAAAATAATCTTTTCCACTCGCATGCTATTGTTAATTAATATCCGAGTTCACATTTTTGTGTTCTTTATTTTCATTTTAAAGCAATGTGATGTGCTTTTTTAAGTTTCTTCTGGTTAAAATTTCCTAAAAATTTCTTTTTTGGAACTTGATTAAAAAATGCAGTGTCTGCTAATCTTTGGTTATACATCATGTTAAGCCACACAGGCTTGATGGTTGAAACTTTTGCAGAATTTGGAATAACTGTAATGTTTTCTTTTTTTACCTGATAGGATAGCGGGAGTAAAGATGAGTACAGCAGTAGAAAGTCAAGAAGATCTTCAAAGAAATAGACTACCAAAGAAAACTGTGATGGATAGAAAGTTTGCATTGATCATACTGGTCAGATTCCTTGACATTCAAAGGCCATCTACTTTTCAGGCGACTATGTTTATATTTAGTCTTCTTTATTACTGTGAACTAATTCATAGTTTGCTAAATGCATGCTCGGGAGTGTCACACTCATTTGATGTGCATTTTCAGGATGTAGATGTTAATGGTATCATGAGCTCTCTTTCGTGATTATGGTCAGGCATATGAACACTTTACTGCATTTTGTTTTAAACTGTCGGCATTATAATGTCTTGATTTGCTACCTGATTCATTCATATGGTTAATTCACCGCTGAAACCTAGTTGTTAATGTAGACGTGGCAGATTCTTTGATCTTGAATTTTGCGTCTGTTTAGCATGCACCCTTGAAACTGTGACTGGAAGACGCTCAAATTAGATACTTTAACTTCTTACAAAAAATAAGTTACTCTTTTTTCTTTTAATCAACTTCATCATTGAGTGTTATGTATTGTTCATATCCAGTGAGAATCCTTGTCATACTTTTTGGTTCATACTCATCATGGACTTTGTAGGAACTTGTTAATCCTATTATCTCTTGCTTTATTGTAATATTTTTCCTTGGTCGTATTTGGTACATTTTGCGGAGAGGAGAAAAACAAGTCCCAAAATAATCACATTTAACATAGAGGAACTACATGTGAAGGCGCACAGCTAGAGGCAGCAGAGAACAACCAAATAAGACACTAGGATGTTCACGACAGGGACCACAAAAAGATCAAACCAGCCTTAAGATTAAACTCACGGACAGAGACAATAAAAGAAAGCCACCATAGATATTGCCATTTTGATATACATAAGAGAGTGAATGGAAAAGCTCTTATAGATCATTAGAACTAAAACTCTTTTCATCATATGAGACATGATAGTGAGTCAGTTAACTTGTATCAAACATCCCCACATAGAGGTAGACATTGAAATTCATGAATTATTGGATGACAAATTTGATTACCAATAAAAATCTCAAAAGGAACGTCATATCAAGAATTTCCAACCCAACCGAGCCCAACAAAGGGGCAAGATAGGAAACCGTGGCCAGTCAGCCCGAGCCCATGAAGAAGAGCAAAACAGAGAACCACAACAGGCATACCCGAGCCCACAAGGTGGGACAAAAATAAAACATGGTTTCAAAGGGAGCTAGCAGATAAGCTTTTAAGCTAAACCAATTCCCTGTTTCAAATTCGATTAATCTCGATATAAAGGCTAGAGAAAAGGATATAGTTTAAGCCAAAATCTCACCGACCAAGTGGGGAAAAACAAATCAGCATTTCCAGCAGGAAGCAGGAATTCAACTTAAATAAGCTAAAATCGAGACCAACATAGGGGTAATCCGAGCCTAACATAGGGGCAACAAAAATAAAAAGGTCATGACAGATAAACAAAGCTCAACAAAAGGAGTATATCAGCCAATTCTTATGCAAAAATCAAGCCCAATCCGCAGGCCAAATCGAGCCCACTAGAAAGGCAAAATAGAGCCATACATCTCAACTAGTATTCAATTCAAAATGAAGCAAAAAAAAAAAAAAAGAAACCTTTCCAAATGGGTCAAAACAAAATACAATTTCCAGTTAACATGAAGCCAAAACCGAACCATCACATGGGCAAACCGAGCCCAACATAAGGACAAAAAGAGAATATTTTTATCAATAATTCCCATCTAACAGAGCCAAAACCGAGCCCTTCAAATGGGTCAAAAACAGAGAAAATTTCCCCTTGGAACCTGATATCTCAAAGTATTGTGCCAGCGTTTGTTTCAAATAAGAATAAATGACAAGAAACATATAAGTATGCAAGAATCTTTAGAGCCAATATGTCATCCATCTTTGAAACTAATTCCGACATCCACTTAGATAAGTATAAAAAAAAGAAAACTTCAACTTTGCATTTTCTTCCTAACATGTATTCCATAGAACAAAAACTAAAACTTCCATAACATGCATTTCATGTATCTTGAGCAGAAAAAGAAAAGAAGGCAACCGTATCGTGCTACATTTTGTTTTTTCTAGAAACTTTTTCATGCTTAAATTTCAGAACAAGCCCAAATCTTGCTTTCACATGCTTTAGAAGAGAAAATAAATATTTTTTGATGTCATCCGAAATAGTGCAGAATAGAAAAAAAGAAGGGGAATACCTTTTTAATGCAGACTTAAAGCAAAAACTATAAGACAGATTCAAGAAAATCACTTCCACAACAATCTTCTTCCTAAAAGCTTCGAGAGACAGCAAATAAGAAATCATTCAAACTCCCAGCCCTCCCAGCACATAAGAATCTACCCTAGAGAGGACTTCGGCAAAGCTTCCCTTCTTAAAAGCTTCAGAAAACAACAACCCATGAATGCTTTGAACTCCCAACGCCCAAGAACCTAGTTAGGAAGAAATTTCGGTAGAACTTCTCCACCTAAAGCCTCAGACAGTAAAAACTCCAGCCTCCCTTTCTCTCAAAAAATTTTCAACAACCCAAAATAGTACACTAAGAAGCTATTTTATGGGTAGAGCAGAGAAAGGGACAGCCACCAACCAGCCTCACTGGTAAGCGAATCAAACGACGATGCAATAATCGCCACAGTAAAGAGGGAGACAGTAGAACTTCGAGAAGAAGAAGAGTTGGCCAGATCGGCCCTTGCAATTGGAAATCCAAAAGGTCGAGCGACCACGTGAAGAAGGGGAAGAGTCGAGAGGGGGGGAGAGCTCGCCGCGTGGATCAGCCATGGAACCTAGGGCACGCGAGAGGGGTGAGCCAAGCGACTGATCGAGCCACGGGATGGGTTAAATGTGCGGGTAGAGGGTTTAGGGTTTAAAAAAAAATTTAAATAAACAATGAAATAAATATAAAAGTATTTAATATTTTAAAAATAAAAATTGATTTATGCATTTTCATTCGTGTGTCAGATTGTAAAAAAAATTGAACATTCTCTTTAAATAATTTTGACGTTCCGGACGTGCTGGCGCGTTCCGTTTCATCGCTAGATGTCGTTTTGACAAATTCATCGATTTACGTGCAATTTGCCCTTGTGCGGATTTATGACAATATGGGTGTCTTTCCTAGCTAAAATTGGTGTCCCGGACGCGTTGACGCAACCTATTTTGTTGTCGGAGGTCGTCCGGAGAAGTTTGCATTTTTACCTATGTTGTAGGCTCAATTTAAGTCTCTTGTTGTGCAACTTAGTGAATTTTGTGCATTTTGTGTGTGTGTTATGATAAAATCCTGAAGAAGTTTTCCAAAGGCTTGAGGTCCTATTGAGAACTTCTCCTTGAGTCTCTACATGATAGTCCTTTACCACTCGACCATAGGACGATAGTTTTGAGATCATCAATGCGAGACATCATAAGAGAGAGAAATAGGTGGTGGCTGAAATTTCTAAAAAAGGGTGGGTCCCAGTTCTAGTTTTTTAATATAGTCAATAGGAACCTCTAGAACTAGACCCTAAGATCCTAAGGAAAAAAGTAATGATCTCAAAATGAGGTCAACAGACACATGTATGAGCAATTAAATTTTTCTATCTATATGTTGGAAAAGAATCTGCTTAAACGAATTTAGAAAGGAGAGATCTTCCATGTCTTCAATCTGTGCCTCCAAGTGCTGGAATCCTTAGCTTCTTGGAGAGAGGTGATGATAATTTTGTTGTCACTTTCATTTATAATCCCACTGACCTCATACATCCATTGTTCGATGTAGTGACAAATAGACAAGATGTGGAGCGCTGCCCAATGCTCAATGGGCATTCCGGTCAATGTTTTTCCATATGTTGCTTGCATGCATTACCATATTTATTTTTTATTTGTTTATGTATAAATTGATTTAAATATCATGGTTATTTTTTACAATTTTTATGTTGACCTTCATTGTCTTTTAAAATCTATGCATTCTGTTGTTTTTGTGTTTGATATAGGTTTTAGGAGATATGTGACCATGCATGCCAAATTAATGCAATGAAATATTAGAGAAGATTCTTAACAAGTGGAGCAAGCATTTTCGATTTATGCTGCCAATCCTAAATTCTGCTGTTGTCATAACACAAAGTTCGACATCGTTTTAGAATTCCTAGGAGGTGGAGGCGGATTGCGATAAATGTCGGGGATGTTTGAAGAATAGTGAAGAAAAACCTAAGAATTTACAAGGATTGGAGGAAAATCTAGCATTGCTAATGTCAGGCTGATAAGAATGCGGAGAAATACACAACACTTTCAGTAAGGTATGGATGATAGGAAAGATGATCCACCTCCTCTCTTTAAGATACAATTTCACCACTGGAAGATATATAGATTAGTCTCCAAATAACATAACCAAAAGCAAAAATCCCTCGTACCTGTCCACACAAAATATTTATAATAGAACTCCCAAAGAAATCAAAATCATAATTAAAGCAAGTAAACATAAGCCCTGAAAACATAAGCCCTAAAAAAGCATGCCAACCCGTTAGGGTTTAGAAAAACTTGAACTGAACTAGTTCAGATCCTCCCAAATAGCCCTGTGAGAAACATCCCGGGTTTGCTCTAGCTGAGCGGGATGTTGCACGCATGCATAAATGTTGTCATGACAACTATCGTTTTGAAATTTGAATTTGACATGTTTATGATTCAAACTTAGATATTGTACGTTAAATTTTTGTTTTAATTTTTGATTGTTATGAGTTTTGTTGTTTAATACTGTCATCGTCGCTCCAAGCCCGAATGTGAAAAGTGGAGAGTTGTGTAACGTCGTCGACAACCACAATAAAACTTGTTGAAAAAATCATAATATGAATCCTTTTAATCATTGTGTAAGTGTTAGGTCATCCCCTGAAAGCGACGTGCTATATTGTCTGAATACAGTGAAAAGTGTGTTGTTTAATACTGTCATCGCCGCTCTCAAGCCCAAATGTGAAAAGTGGAGGGTTGTGTAAGGTAGTCGACATCCAGCATAGAACTTGTCGAAAAAATCATGACATGAATTCTTTTAATCATTGTGTAAGTGCTAGGTCATCCCATGGAAGCGATACAGTGAAAAGTGTGCAAGGGTCGCTACACCGATGCTCGGATGTAATGTTAAATAAGCAAGGGTTCTCATATTACGGATGGATACAGGTAAATAAGTTAGTCCATGAAAATAATACTAGGACATGATCATAGAATATAGGTGCTCTTACTGGTAAATTAATGAAATTGTTTGATATTATGATTCATAGAAAGATAAATATCTTATGTGTTAAGAAACTAAATTTGTTGGAGAAAAGACTAAGAAGATGATAACTTAGGTTTTAAACTTTGGTATTCAGGTAAGAGTCACACTAGAAATAGTGTAGGTGTAATTATAGATAAGAGTTTGAAATATAATGTTGTAAAAATTAATAGAGTTGGAGATAGAATTGTAGCTCTTCAAATTATTGTTGATACTAAGATTTTTAATATTATAAGTGCTTATGTTGTTTGAGTAGGTTTAGATATAAGTTCTAAAGATAAATTCTGGAATGACTTAGAAGACTTAATACAAATGATACCTCTTGAAGTAATTTTTTTTTGGAGAAAATTTAAATGAGCATGTTTGTAGTGGTAGAAGATTATAGAAATATTTATGGTGGCTACGGTTTTCTAGTGATTAATGATGATGATAGAGCTATATTGGATTT
Organism: Phalaenopsis equestris; assembly: GCF_001263595.1. Lineage (NCBI taxonomy): Eukaryota > Viridiplantae > Streptophyta > Magnoliopsida > Asparagales > Orchidaceae > Phalaenopsis > Phalaenopsis equestris. The sequence goes on from NW_018252638.1 coordinate 271,762, forward strand.
TGCTTTAGTGTATACTTTTGTTATTGCTAATACTTTATTCAAAAAAAAAGAGATGAGGGTATTATTAATTATAAGAATGGATTTATTAAAATACGAATTGATTATTTTTTTATGAGAGTAAGAGATCGTCGAGAATGTATAGATTGTAAGTTCATTCCAAGTGAGGATTCAAGTACTCATTATTGATTATTAGTTCTAAATTTTAAGATGAAGAGTGGTAAAATAAAAAATACTATGAATCGTCGTAGAATTAGACGAGGGTACCTAAAAGACAAATAAAATTATTTTTATCAGTAAAAGTTAAGATTTCAAATTTTTGAATGTTCATGAAGAAGCAAATTCTATGTGTCTTATAATAAAAACTATAAAATAAGTGACAAAAGTTGTATATAGAGAATCAAAAGAAAAAGTTTCTATAAATAAAAATAGTTGGTGACAGAATAATAATGTGCAAGAAAAGATAAAATATAAGAAGTTATAAAAATTAGTTTAAATGTAAAGACTTAAAGAACTGAGAAAAATATTAAATGTCCCGTAGAAAGTTTAAGAGAATAATCTGTGGCACTAAAAATTTTATTTTTAATTATCTTTATAATAACTTATATATTAAGGAGGATGAAAAATATATGTATAAACTAGCCAAACAAAGAGAGAAGAAAAGTAAAGACTTAACTCAAGTAAAGTGTATTAAACATGAAAATAAAAAAAATACTTTTCATAGAAAAAGATATTTAAAATAGGTGGGTGAGTTATTTTGATAAACTTTTTAATGAAGTTTCAAAAAATACGATCGACCATTGTGATCTTAATATCGTTAATAATAATAATTTATTTCATTTTTATTGTGAAGTTGAAGAGGGTGGAAAGTCTGTAGGACCTGGTGATATACCAATTGAAGTGTGGAAATATTTAGGAGATTGTGAGTTACTTGACAAACTAAACTTTTTAATATTATCTTAAAAACTAAAAAGATGCCCGAGAAGTGGAGGAAGAGTATTTTGGTCTTCATTTTTAAGAATAAAGGGGATGCACAAGAGTGTGCAAATTATAGGGAAATTATGTTGATGTGTCATACTTTAGAATTATGGGAGAGGGTAATTGAACATGTATTACAATAACTTCTCATAATCAATTTAGATTTATGCCATTTAGGTCTACTATGGAAGCTATACATTTATTGAGAGGTTTGATGGAGAAGTTCAGACATAATAATGAGGATCTACAAATGATATTATTGATTTAGGAAAAGGATAAGGTTCCAAGAGATATTCATTGGAGAGTTTTTGAGAAGAAAGATGTTGATATGACTTATGTGCAAGTCATTAAAGATTTGTATACAAGAACTGTTACCTGTGTTCAAACAGAAGGATTGACCAATTATTTTGCTATTTCTGTTGGTTTACATTAGGGATCGGCTTTAAGCCCATATCCTTTTTGCTTTAGTTATGGATGGTCTTGTTCGACAATTACAGGAGGATGTACATTTTGCTAATGATATCATTCTCGTGGATAAGACAAGAGCATACGCTCAGGAAAAACTTGAATTATAGAGGTCTACTATGGAGTTTAAAGGCCTTCGTTTGAGTAGAACTAAAACTGAATACATGGAATATAATTTTAATAATACTAGCTCTATTGACAGAAATGTAACTATGGCGATCAAATTATTAAAAGGTGTGAACGCTTAGATAATCTCGGGTCTATTGCTCAAAGTGATGATGATATTGATGGGGATGCTATTAGTAGAATTCAAGTTGGTTGGTTGAAGTGGAGGAATGCTTCAGACTTATTGTGTGATAGAAATGTACCGCTTAGACTGAAAGGAAAATTTTATAAATTGGTGGTGAAACTTGTAATGCTCTATGGCGCTGAATGTTGGCCTTTAAATGGGAAGCATAAAACTAAGTAAAGGGTTTCCAAGATGAGAATGATTAGGTAAATGAGTGGCTTTACACTTAGAGACAAAATGCGAAATGAATGTATCCGTGATAGGGTTGGTGTAGCCGGAAATGAATGTATCCGTGATAGGGTTGGTGTAGCTCCAGTGACGGACAAAATTAGAGATTCGTCTTAAATAATTTTGTCACTCTAAACATCGGGCATCTGTTGATCCGATTAAATTAGTAGATGTTTTAGATTTGATTTATGTTAAGGCAGAGGTAGTCCTTGGATGACTTGGACATATTGTATAAAAAGTAATCTTAATTTATTAGAATTAAATGAAAAAATTAAATGAAAATATGAATATGACACTAAATAGGATGCAATGGAGAAAAAAAGATTCATGTAGCCAACCCCACTTAGTAGGATATAGGTTTTGTTGTTCTTTTATCAGTTGTGTTGGTTAAACGTCGACTATATGATGACCTTGTTCGAAGAGTTGATGTTTTGACTTATGCTAAGAAAGTTAGAAGTTTCCATGAAAAGATTTGAGCATGTTCTGTGAAAACTGATTTTAATTTATTAAACTTACATGAAAATATGACACTCATTAAGGAAATAAAGAAAAATGATTTGTCACAACTCTACTTGGGACTCAGAATTAATTAAGGAGGGAAGAGACAATCGGACAGTGATTACAGTGGGACAACAAGAATTTTATTCTTTTTTTATCATTAATAGTTCATAACTCATTAAATTGAAAGTGTCACTAAAGAAAACAAACTAAAGTAATATAATTAACTTTTTTACTTCAACTCAAGTTCTCATATTTTATATAAATTCTCTTCTATTATTTATTTTTTAATAAAAATTTTAAGCATGTAATGTTAATAAAAAATAACAGTAAGCTGAAAAGGCCAGTGAGTACATCTGCATCTAAATTATAATAACATAACAAAAAATTAACAATATGTTGCTACTCATAAATATGATAAATCAATATATATTTATATATATATAAATGGCGTCATTTTCTACATCGCTCAGCTATGCTAGGGTTTTGCTTCATGTCGAACCCTAGCAACTGTTACAGCTTTGCTGCTTCTTTTTCAGCGTCTCCGCGCCTGATTCCGTTTCGTCTCCTCGTCTTCCGGTCTCGCGAGTTTTTTCCGGCTCAGAGACGCGGCTCGTCTCCCGTCTTCCCGTCTCACGAGCTTTTCCGGCTCGGGAGTTCCCGGCTCTGCGGCTCTTCTGCAGATCGTCTTTCCGTCTCTTGGGTACAACTCGCGAGTTCTGCAGCTCGTCTTCCCGTCTCGTGGGTACAACTCGTGATTTTTTACGGCTCTTTTGCCGCTCGTCTCGTCTTACAGCGTGTTCTCCTTTTTAGCTTCGGTTGTTTCAACGTGATTTTTCTCATGTTTATCAGTGATGCCTTCTTCTTTGTTCTTAATGCCGCTCCTCTATTTTTCAGGATTGCTTCGGTCTGATCGTATGCAGTTGCTCTTGCGGGTGTCCACTCCTCAGGTACACTTAAATATTCGCTTTCCCTCTTTCGTTTGAGTTGGCCGAGGAGATCAAGAAACCTGGTAGGAAGAATGAGAAACATGCCATCTTTTTTACAGAAGTTGAAGGTATTCAACTTGCGTCCTCCTGTTGTCTGAATTTGGTTGAGAAATTTCTATATGGTCATCCCAAAATAGAGCTTATTCACAAAGAATTTGAACATATGCACCTTGTTAGAGAGAGAAAAATTGGACTATTAGATGAGAGGCAGTCTGATTCAAATTAATAATGAAGAAGATTACTCACGCTTATTTGCTAGAAGAATAATCTGGATTGATAACAAAGTAATGGAGATTTTGAAATAGTCTGTGGATTTTGACCCACAGACGGAATCACCAATCATTCCAATTTGGATTTCGCCTCCCCGGTCTCAAATTTCATTATTTTTCTAAAAAAAATATCGTACTCTATTGCCTCAACTTATGATAAGTCACTCATGAAAGACATTCTTACTTTTAATCTTTCCCGTCCATCTGAAGTCAGAGTACTTGTTGAAAGAGACATTACTTCTTCCGCTTCTGAGGAAATCTGGTTGGACATATAACATCATGGATATTGGCAGAAGGTAGAGATTAAGTTTTTTTCTTTGTATTGTTTGAACTGTCGTATGTTCGACCACTCCAGTTCTCATGCCATCATCTACACCCATACCTCAGACCAAAAAAGCAAGTGCTCTCATAGAGACAGTGATTTCATCTCCTCCTGATCAGCTCCAAGTTATTGACACACTTGATCATGAAAATGATACACCTGAAGACGTCATTATCCCCGCAGGTAACATGTCAACCATTCAGTATCCACACAATGATTTAGCTCCCCCGTTGTTGGAACCTTCTATCGTGAAGACGAGGGAGATTCTTCAGACTCCACCTACCCTAAAATCTATGACTGATATTACAGGTGGAAATACTTTTATTGTTTCACTACCGCCTCATCAGGTCCAGAAAAATGTCAATTGCTCAGACTCATGGGGATCATGATATGTAACGACCTACACCTGTCTGACCACCTTTGGACCAATTTTTTGATGGACGATACTTTGGTTACTTCGGGTAATGATACACAATTTAACAATTTGTTAGTCGGCTCCCTTCCGAGAACTAGAGGCAGAAGGAGGACTAAAGTGGGGCGTCCTAATTTCTAATTATCTTATTTGTAACTAAGATGACTACAATAACTTTCAATTCATAAATTAAGATCCTTAATTTAAAATTTAAATCCATAATCTGTCACGACCTGGCTTGGGGTTTAAAATTAATGAAAGCGGAAGCAAATGACCAGACGGTGAAATTAAGTTTTCAATTATTCAATTTCCATCATTGACACTTAATATTTAAATATTAAATAGCTAATAAAAGATATTTTAATTAACAAATAAAAGTTTACCGTTATGATTGTTGAATTTGCATTTTATACACATCAGCTCTTCTAGTATTTTTCTTGTTCAAAGATTTAGAACCCGAAAAATTATTAAAACAACTTACCAAGTTGTCTAATAACCATGTAGAGAAATCACATATTTAAACTATAGTAGCACAAAGAAAAGAGAAGTTTTCATGATGGTCTTTTATATTTCAGTATAAAAAATCTTATGATATCCTAATGTATGTGTTTATAACATTTGCTCAATGGAAATAACTTAAAAATCAATATGTGTTAACTTTAGTGTACTCTGAACATTTAATCTTTAACTTCTTTTACTTCGTACTATTAACATTAAAATGTCTTAAGAGCACCATCAAAACAAAACCCAATATACCCTTGACTGATATTATTCTGTCGTAATAGTAGTTCGCGATCAAAATTATATGATTGTTCAAGGTGGAAAGGTGTCTACTCGCCCCTAACTAATATTCTCTTGTCGGTACAACGGTTGACGGTCTAAATATCATAAATATCTGAGGTGGTAGGAAATCATCTAAGCTCGCGTGTACATTGACTTACCCTGTCTATATCATAAGGGAGTGACCTCTTTCATGCACATACAAATAATCATATATATAATATTTTCATTTTGACTCATCAAGACATATATTACTTTCATTTGAGTTAACTTTTGCTTATCTTCCAAAAATAATGCAACTCTACTAGAACTAATATCATGTGATAATGCGATGGATGCGCCTTTACTGATATTGTATGATCTAAACCTTTTCTTTGATATCACTTTTTTCGTGGCTCGATTCGGGTTTTGGAATTAACCAAGACCGGAACAGACGGTTGGATGGTGAACTTAAGTTTTCAATTGTTCTATTTTTATCACTAATAGTTTAATATCCAAATTTTAATTTAAAAAGACACTAAAGAAAATATTTTAATTAACAAATGGAAGTTTACATCCTTAATTATTGATCTCGTCTTCTGTACACATTAGTTCCTCTATTATTCTTTTTATTTAAAAACTTAAAACTTAAAATATATTAAAATAACATAATATGTTATCTACAATAACCTAGTGTAATAATTATATCTCTAAACTATAGTAACACAACAAAAAGAAAGTAATATGTATACTGTTCTTGCATTTTTTACAATACAAAATCGTATAATAATCTATTGCATGTGTCTATGACATTTATTCTATGGAAATTAATTAAATTTTAATTTGCGTTAACTTTAATTGTACTCTTCAAGGTTTAATTTTTAACTTCATTTTTACTACATATTATTAACATTTGTATGTCTCAAGAGCATCGTCAAAATATAATCTAACACTCTTGATCGATTTTATCCCGACAACAGAGTGGTTTGTAATCTAAATAACACGTCTATCTAGATGATTTTCTTATCTTAGAAAAGCCTTCCACACCTTTAGTTTCTCAATTTAATCAAATTGTTTGAAATGAAAGTAGAAATCGAATTCTTTCCTGAAAATCAAACTTTCCTCCCATATTTCTTTGTTTGTCTTCCTTTTCATCTTCTTCTTCCTTCTTCTACCTTCTCTTCTCCGTTTCCTTTTCTCCTCCTTTCTTCTCTTTATTTCTTCTCTATTTCCTTCCACGTGCTACTTGAGGGTGAGATGCTCGTGATTCGATGGGTCTTACAAACTGAGGATACAAGAGATCTACAGTCCTGCCATCTACATATATATAATAGATAGTTCTCTATCATTATCTATAAGAAGTAAAATAAAAGAACCACCAAGGGAATGCTTCGCACAATAATGAGTGGTCTTGCTACATTCGCATGGTGTATGGAAAAAGAAAACTTACTTAAAGGATAAAAGAAAGCCAAAATTGGTGCCTTGAGTGGTCTTTGTCACCATGTATTCCGCTACATTATGGATCTCGAAAACTATATGATATTGTCATTATCACCTTCGATGATGATGCCATGGCTTTCAAGCATCCACGATTGGCAAATGTGTTGGAGGGATCAAATGGCATGAAGCACGACTTGGGCGCTGTCCTAATGGTCAAAATAATATCTTGTAGCAATAATGCCAAATCCCCTCTCGTTTGGAAAAAAACAACATTAGTACCAACTGCAGGATAAGGTGTGGTTCGTCGTGGTACCAATGGATGTCATTCACCTTTTGTTTGGGAGACTCTGGCTATTTGATTGTAGTACTCAAAATGAAGGATTCAGAAATACCCACAATTTTAGCAAAAAATGGGAAGCACATCATCCTTATCTTTCATATAGAGCCCAAGAACCCTGTTGCACTTACCAGTGGCAGAAAAATGTCGGTGGGATCAATTTGCTGATTATAGACGATGATAAGACTGAGAGGTCGATGCCTTACATGTGACAATCGCGATAGAGCATTTCAGGACATTACGATCAATACTTTACCACCATATCCACCACATTTGGGCAGATTGAGGTTACCCTCACGTCAAATTAGGATTAGCAAACCTTGGGCTAGTTTGGGAGGATTCAACACTTTATGCATGACAAGCAGTCCTAGAAGCTTTGGAGAATGGTGCAGTCACCAGTAGGAGTGTAAACGAGCCGAACACGAGCTGAGCCTCGTTTATATTTTGAGCTGAGCTCAAAAAGTGTGTTCGTACTCGTTTGTTTAACGAGTCGAACACGAACAGGAGCTGTTCACGACAAAGGGGTTGTTTTGACAACTCTAATCACGTAGCCATAAGGTGTTAAGGGTTGAGGGAAAATTTTAAAATTATTGTTTATATTAAAATATCATTTGAATCTAATTTAATAATTTTTATTTTATTTTATTAATTAATAGTTTTAATTGATTATAACTCTTTGTAGCCTTGTAGTCAATTAAATTTTTTAAAAATATTACTCATAAATATATATATATATAATCGATGAGTAGTATTTCGAGCCAAAACGAGCCGAACACGAACTAACAAATCTTTGTTCGTGTTTGGCTCGTTAACTTAGCGAACGAGCCAAACACGAGCTGTTCGCGAACAACGAGCCATTTTGAGAGGGCCCAAGCATGACACCTTGCACACACAATAACCGCAAATGATTCCAAAAGTAGAAAATACAGTAAGGTATATGAGAGATTTAAAGAAAAAGCCTAAAAGTGTCGAAATATAAAGTATCGGGTGGTTGGAGAGCGATCTAATTTTGCCTTGCCTCTGCCTCTAGTTTTACGGAAGGAGATAGCTAATAAATTGGTAAAATGAGTGTCATTGCCAATAGTAACCAATGTATCATCCAATAAGTTCCCTAGCTCGAGTAGGCCTTCGCTTCTTCTTCCTCTTGAAATAGACCTGCCATTCCTCCTCCGAAAATTGGCTCGCCTGATCTTGGTCTAAAGTGTGTTGGACATGTGAAGGTTGTTGAACATTAGAAGCAACTACATGTTGTACCAGTTGTTGTTTAGTTGGATCAAAGGAGCACTCTCGTGTGTCTTAACATGTAAGTGATTCTTCTTCAATAACAGTGGGTGGTAAAAGCACAACTGGATTTGTAGCTGTAGTATGATATTCTTCGTCAGGAACAGCTGCGTCGGAAAGAGGATCGGGTTGCATCTTCTCATCAGAGATGATAAGTGACTGATCTTTAGCGATATCAGACCTTAGATGAGGATGCAAACGATAGCAAATAATGAAACTATGGCCAAACATATGACAATGAGAGCAATAAGGAGGGTGTGGTTCTATTTCAACCTTTTGCCAATACCCGTTGTGAGTGGTTCCAATCCATACCTCATCTGGAGCTGGTTGAGTGATATCTCTGTTAACTAACGCATAAGCTACAGAGGGTTTGGTGACAGCAAGCGTAGGACTATCAACCTTGAGAGGCTTACCGTAAGCAGTTGCTAAGGAGTAGAGAATTTCCAAATTGAACAGATGCAATTTTAACCCCAGAAACTTTATCCAAATTAGAATGATAGGGGACTCCGCTTTGGGATCAAAATCTACAGTCCACTTCAGAATTTTCATGTAGCGGTTGCCGATCTTGATAACTTTCCGAGAAAAAATGCGAGTGTAATCGACATCGTGAGATAACTGAATCAATATGTATCGACTTTCAAGTAAACCGATATTCCAACAGCCTAACAGCTTCATAGCATCAAATTCTTTTCGAATGATCTCAAGTTTTAGCCGACCATAAAAAATTTCCTCACTAGAGCAAAACTCCAAGAAGATGCGAGAATGTTGGTTTCAATCTCTGTGAGAATAAGAGCAGACTTCCCTTTTTTTTCTCAATTTTTTAATGAAGGTGTGATCACCACCACCTTCAAGAGCCTCATGGAAATATTCTGGAACATTTGCAAGATTTATCTATACGAAAACCAGTCTCTAAATCTGAAAAAGGAGCACTAGTAGAAATAGAGAGGCCGCCGACAACTGCAGTGACATAGGAACGTGTCCATGCCATCTCCGCCTAGAATCTGTCGGGCAGGAAGCGAGGATGTCATCTGGATAAAGAAGTGCGAAGGAGGTGTTGTCGGGAAATGAGGACGTCGTCTGGAAGGAAAGCGAAATTGCGTCGCCTGAGGAATATATATATATATATATATATATATTTGAAAGTATGAGTACTATTTCGAGCAAAAAAACGAGCCGAACACGAACGAAAAAATCTTTGTTTGTGTTCGATTCGTTAACTTAACGAGCCGAACACGAGCTATTCGCGAACAACGAGTCGTTTTGACAGCCCTAGTCGTTAGTGAGATACAGGTGCTTCTCGGACCGCAGTAGAAGAACCTTATGCCCCAAGAGATTACAACAACACTATTTGCAATGAATGACAGAAGCTTCGACGAATGATGTTGAAGCTCTTCCTACCTGGGAGACTGATGCAGGGGCTTTTGGGGCTCACCTCGGCCAAACTGGCTGAGGTAAGGTTGACTATTTCAGATAGTTGGGCAAGGATCGACTTGCCCTTGGTCCAGGCTAAGTTGGCCGCCCAAGGGGAGGGTCCCCCTCTTTAGCTATCTACTATTATAATTATGTTATTTTCTTTGTTTAGGGCTAGTTTCGACATCAGGTTCCTATTAGGACAGCCGCCATCATCTCGTTTCTCTTTCTATGGTTGTATCCAACATCTCGTTCCGAGGTGGTATGTATCTTTCCCCTTTCCTGCTTGCTGCCGCTCTTTCCATGTTCACTGCCACCCTCCTGCGCCCCTTCCCCTTTTTCTCCCTTCTGTGACCTACATTTAGCCAATACCTAGCCGCAAGTCCCTGTCTCCAGCAATCCCCTTTCCAACCTCCTATACGAATGCCAACCCTACTACCAAACGCACCTTCCTTCCCTGTCGCCGGCCTTTTTATTACAGTTTCATACGTCAACCCCACCAACAGCCTTCCTGCTTCCTGTCGTCCCAACTACAATTTCATACCTCATCCCGTTAGGCTTCCCTTGCAGACCTCCATGCTGTACCCTCCACACAACAGTCACCTGCCTTCTTCACAAACATTTTCTACCACACCGTCATACTCCACCAGTCGCTAGTTCCTCCCAATATGCTATTTCAACGGCCTCCCCACCTTTGCCCGTTTCCTAGTTTGAATCTTTGTGCTGTGTTCTGTTGTTAATTATTATTTCAGTTGGCTGTAATTTCCTATTGAAATTTTAGTAATAATATTTACATTTCTATTGCGGCACGCGCACGCACACACAGACACAGATATATATATATATATATATACTAAAAAATTTCAAAGGCTAATATATTAAATAGAAAATTATACAGATAGATTATATGAGCGGACCCAAAAATAGGCACTCAACCCACACAGTACAACGCACAAAAAACTAAAAAAAAGAAATGGTACTCTTAAAAATAAAAAAGCCCAAAACCACTAGGGTGCGGAAAAAATGAGGGTCAACCTAATTTAGTTGTCTTTACCTCTAGTTCTCGGAAGGGATCCAACTATTAAATTGGTGAGGTGCGTACCATTTCCTGAAACAACCAAAGTATCATCCATAAGATTCCTGAGCTCAAGTAGATCTTCTTTCTTCTTCTTTCTCCTGGAAGTGTAAACCTGTCATTCCTCATCCGAAGAATCAGTCTGATGAGGTGATAGAGCTGTAGCAAAAGGATTGTCAACCGGATTGTCAACCGTTGTACTGTCAACCGTTGTACCCACACTAGGTTCTAGTATATCTAAAGTATGAATTGTCGCCTCCACATCGAATACTTCCTAAAGATGGAGAGCTGCAAGATTCTCCTGATTATAAATTTGAACACTAGCCTTTGTAGGTAATAGTCATTTAGTATTGTTTCCAATTGGGTTTGAAGGTGTAGGTTACCCAGTAGAGGTATCCAACATCACATTAATCGCAGAAACAGTAACAGTAGTGTCAGGGGGGTCCACAAGGGCAATGAAATCAGACACCAAATTTTGTCTTGTGGTAGTTTTCTCTCAGGTAGAAAAAATATGTCCAGAGCAGTGGGGTTAGACCTCTCCTTATTTACTTGAACCATAGATTTCAAATTGGGATAGAGCTTGTGACAGTTATCAAAAGTATGCCCAAACATCTTACAATGGGTACAATAAGGAGATCTGTGTTGCATGATGATTTGTTGTCAATATCCATTATGAGTTGTGCCCAGTCGGACTTCAGTAACATAAAGTAAAATAATATTTTTTTTCACTAGTATTCTGGCCACAGAAAGTCCCGTTAAATTGAAAGTTGGTAGACCTAGCTGCATAGGGTCCCCAAGAATGACCCCAATAGAGTAGAGAACCTGATGATGAAAAAAGTGCAGCTTGAGACCAGATAGACTTAACCATACCGGTACAGTGAGAGCTTCATGATTTGGATTGAAATCAAGAAACCACTTGACTAACTTCATTGACTTGCCTGCAATATTAAGATATTTATTGGAGAAAATCCGGGTATAGTCTTCAGCCACAGTTAGTTGAATCAACACATGTCTCTCATCTATGAGTCTCACTTTCCACTTGCCTACCAGTTTGAAGAGACGCAGCAACGTCGGGACGAAGCAGAGGATGAGGAGCGAGAGTAGACGAAACAAAAGCGAGGTGCGAACCCTCTCCTTTCAGTGAAAAAATCAAATGTGATGGAAATCGTCATTGGAAACCCTAGCAGAGCTCTCGACCGAAGCCGACATCGTGATTTTTCTATATATATGTATATATATATATATAACTACTAATGTATGTTTTTAGTATCACATGCCATTAGGAAGAATTCATCCCTGTGGCACAAACTCATCTGCCTGTTGCATGCCTGCCTGAGTTAGGGAAGCGGGGTTACTAAAATGCCGCATTTTTTTTGTGAACAATAAAATCAGTTTGATGAATAGTGAAATTAATGCAAATTTTATTAATTTAAAAATAATTTTATATATCCAAAAATATTAAAAATTTATACATACTGTTATCTATCATATTAATTGTGATAAGGTGTAGAATTTTGTAAAAATAGTTTGAATGATTTTCATAGAAAGCAAAAATTGTTATAAAGTTTTAAAATTTTTTTTATTTACTTGTTTGGATATTTTACGTTTTAAATTTTAAGCCTTCCTGGCATAGATTTTAGCCTGACAAGAATTGTGGAGTTTGTAATGAACATAGGATGATTGAAAAGCTTATGAGCCAAACTAATTTTTGAATGGACTTGCACAACTATGGGTTGTTTTTTTGTCTTTTTTATTAAATGGCACCTGAATTATTTGATATCGTCGTATAATGTGTCTGCAGCTGCAATCGCTGGATTTTCTTGGCCTTCTCAAGGCTGCAAAAAATGAAATGCCAGAGACTGAGACGTCTGTAAGTTGCCCTGCTTAAATTTATTTGGCAATTTCTAATTGATTTACTTTTATCATCATAACATGTTTACAAAGAGTTATAGTTCTGATCAATGATATTTTGAGCAAATTTTTAAAATGGACGTTATTAAAAATTATTTTGGTAAAATTGTATTTTCTAAAAAAAATTTAAAAAATTGACATAATCGGCTGTGCCGAAGTCGAATTGCTTAATTAGAAATTAAAATGGAATTTTGGAAAGTCAATTTATAAATGAAAACCAAATTTCTTGTTTTCAATGCTTGTTAGATTGTCTCCGCAATTTCCTGAAACATGTATGTTTTTTCTTTTTTTTTTGTGTTAGCTTAAGTTTTGTTATTAATATTTTGTATTTTTTGTTTATTGTTTAATGAATAATAATAATAATATTAATAATAGGAATAATAATAATAAATTTTATATTAATATCAAAATTTAAATAAAAAAATATAAACTAGAAAAGAAAATTAAATACACAAATAATAATATAAATAAACCGAAACTAAAAAATAAATTTAGAAATAATAAATTAATATTATTTCTATTATTATTAAAAAAATATAAACCGAAAAGAAAAAGTAAACATAAAATTAGTAAATTTATATTGTTTTTATTATCAATAAAAGAATCAAAAATGAAAATAAAATTTAAAAATAAAATATTTATAAGGTTTCTATTATTATTAAGAAATTATAAAGTAAAAAGAAAAATTAAAGATAAAAATAATAAATTTTCAATATTACTATTATTATTGTAGGCAGGAAGATTTGAGGTTGTAGAATGATAATTTAATATTTCACTATTGTATAAAAATCACCATATTATGATTATGGTAATTTAAAGTATTTATCATCGAATTTTCAATACGGCGTTATTCACTACTCTGTATGCAGCGTATTTTGTAACACCATATTCAAGATACATTGTTCTATCGTATTTAAGGATATACATAGTTACACGATTGAATTTGCCGACGACGGTGAGCATGGGACGATCGGTGGTGGTCGGAAGCTACAGAGGGCTAAAGTTACGGTAATCGGCGGCTGCGCATTTTTAATTTTTCTTTTTCTCGGTGGTACATACAGAAAAAATATAAAATTAATATAATAATAGTACTAATAATAATATTAATAATAGTAATGCATATCTTAATTAATTTATTAATAATCTATAAAACAACTTCTACATATTTTCTATATTTATTTCTTCTCATTTTTTGTCAGGCTCTTAGAATTTAAAAAACAACCCTAGTGAAAATCGATTTTGCAAAAGCGGTTGTGTCTATTTTTAAATTTGTTTAATTAAAATGTCGTTTTATCAAAACAGTTTTTATTCACGTCAATTTTAACAATTTACTCTGATCTTTTGGATTTTGATATATAGTCCAGTTGTTCTTTAAGGAATTATTTTTTAATTTTTTTACTCTTCTTTTCACGTCTCCCAAATGTTCTTTAACAAATTGGAAACGGAATGCGATTGGAATAAGAAATTAGTAGGAGCTGGTATTTACCAATCGTTGGCAACAAATCTTTTGAGAAAAGTCCAATACACATGGAGCTAAAACTAATATAAAAGAGCATGGGTAGACCAAGGTAGCATGAAATATGATTGCATATGAGCAATATGATCTTGCATTTGTTGAGTATATACATAGAATTCTCTTATTTAAATTGGATCTTTTTCAAGGGCATTGTTTCATAAAACTTTTGGGTCATTTGAATTCACTTTTTTTATATATTTTTTGATATAAGGTAAAATAGCATGTTTATATCTAAAATGTAGTTTGTTTTTATTTTTATCATATGTTTTTTTATTTGAGAGTGAACATAAAAGAATATTCAATACGACAGGCTTTAATGAGCTTAGGTTATTTTTAAATTTATCTTGACAAACTATTGTTGAGGATGTATTGATTATTACTCTAGGTTGGAGTGGCAGAATTTAACTCGAGTATTTTAAATATTTGCAGTTTTCTTGAAATTTCTATGTTTCATCAAAGCTCAACTTTGAAGTGATTTTAAAATTTATGGGTATTTAGATAATAAACGTTTCCTCTGGTTTAGATAATTTATCGACACTGTCATCATTAGGATGTTATTTTTGTATCATTTGCATTGGAAAATGGACGGCTTGATTTTGAAAGCAAAATTATTTGGTTGGGATTTTTTGTAAGCATTGTCATTATTGTGATTTAAATTACTTTTATTTATATTTGTAGTTTATCAACACAATCATTATCAGAGTTCGAACTATATATATCATCTAGATTGTTGTTTAAAAAATATGATGATAGAAGCGAACCTTTCTAGTTGCAGTGTGTAATGAACACTACTAAGTGTGAAAAATGTTTGATTGATTTCTTTGAAGCACATCGACTTTGTCTCTTTTTTTTATTGGATCGGGTTCATGTTTTGTATTAATTAGGTTTATTTACATATTTTAATCATACATTCTTTATCAACTTTAACCTCATTTAGGATTGGGTCTTTAGATTTGACCTCGTGGGTCTTTCTTATATGTTCCAAATTAAGGGTCTATATTTTGAAAGTAAGTTTAGGAGTGATCTTGAAGACTTCCTATGGTTGTAAAATAGGATATCTTGATGCTTCAAGTTTATCGATGAGATGCTTATCACCAAGTTCAACTCTTGTTAACTACAACCTTAAGTGGGGCTTAATGTCACCACCTAGTTGGAGGCTTGAAATTAACTAAAGGCGGGAACAGACTGTGTGACGGTGAAATTAAGTTTTCTATTATTCTATTTCTATCATTTATTTTTTAATATCTAAATATTAATTGAAAAAACCATTAAAGAAAGCAATTTGATTAATAAAATAAAAATTTATCTTTCAACTTATTGACCTCTTCTTCTGTACACATTATCTATAGCATTCATCTTTTATCCTGAAAAAAAAAAATAAAATAACATAATGAGTTATCCAAGATAAATGACGGAGCAATTATTCTTCTAAACTACACTAACCCACAAAAGGTGAAACAATATATATGTTGATCTTTTCTAATATGTATTAGAAAATCATCTAATAATCTATATTATATATTGATGATGCTTGCTCATGGAAGAAAACTATAATTTCTATATGTATTATCTTTTACTTTATTTTCCAAGGTGGAACGCTTAAGCTTTGGTATATTTCATACTCTTAACTTTAACATAAATCTGTGATCTCTATATAAATTACTTTGTTTCATTGTGCAGTTTTACTACATATTAATTAGACTAAATCACCTGTTCATAAATTTGATTACTTAGTTTATTAAATAACTTGTTTGATAATTACTCCTTATTAAGTCTAATTAAATTCAATTTATATTTATATTTGATTGTGTTATAGTAAGAACAGTAGAACAATTAATAATCAGATCTCCACTGCATACAATCATTTGGAAAGATTTTTGTTAAATCCCGCATTAATTCTTCCTTAAATCCAATATCTGACAGGCCCTTAGAATATATACTTTAAAAAGAAGGCCTGACGCCCTTTTTGTAGGATTCCTTTCATACAGTGGTGAGCATTCCATACCTAGCTGCATAGCCATCTCAGTTTGCAGTGCAGCATGTTCATATGCTTAAGAAGATTTTTTCTGAATTTCTGGACGAAGCTATTGCCGGCGTGCAGAAACTCTGCATTTAGTGCAGGAGCTGCTGCAGCAGTTGTAGCTGGCTCAGGAAACTGTTCCTGTATTTTAGCTCCTTTCTTGAACTCGAGCCCTGCTACCAATTCATCTTCATCAATGTTTCATTTTTATTTATTTTTTAATATCACCAATGCCAGCCGCTTTCAACATGGCCTTCATCTTTTCTGCTCCCGTTCTCAATGCATCAACGGTCTCTGTTGTAGCTTCTTGAGCCCCTAGCATAGTTGTATGATCATGAATCCGTATCTGGGAGATTCAAATTGCTGTGTTGCTGCTCATAAAGCTCTTTTTGCCACAAATACTGCTTTGCTCTGGTGTATCCCTAACCTTCTCAACTTCTGTAGCAACCTTCTAAAGAACTTTTTTTTTACCAGCATGTCAAGTTTTTCATTTCACTTCTCTGTTGTGAAAAGGGCATTGATTTGATCCTCGGGTCTCCTAAATTCCCTGCAAAACATGTTGGATTTCTTTTGAAAACACCACCAGTGAAGATCCCAAATACCAGATGAAAGCTATGCTAGGATTTATTCGTGGAGAGAGAATGCTATCGGGAGCGGTATTGTTAAGTACAATTGAAGCAGAGGGGAATTACTTGTGAATGAGAATCCACCACGGATGCTTCGAAGTGATCAGTTGCATAGATATATATATATATATATTCTATTTTGAGCCAAGCCAAAATTTCTGGTTTTCGAGCAAATTGGACTTTCAGTTAGTTCTATCCTTACAATGAAACTATGCAGCTAACTTGTTTGTCCATTTAATTTTTTAGTGCATCTTTGTAATTGATCATTTCTGCCAACAAGCTTTCATCATTTCTTTCGGTGTTAAGTTTTTTTTTTTTTTAGTTTTTTATTTAATACTCAAACCTTGCCTAATAACTAAATTAATGCTCAACTATTATTTAGAATATTATTATCCAAATCTGAAAGAGTACAAAGACCTACAATCAATATTTTCTGTTTTCTTGTTAAAATCTCAATTATTTGGCACGGCAGGTGTAATTACTCGTTTACCTCTTTTGTTTTTTTTACTTGGTATTAGATATGTAATTATGAGAGATTTGCATGATATGTACGCAAATTTTTTTTATTTCGTAATTAATGCCATGTTTTTGTTCTGGAATTCAGGAGATGTGTGTACTTCAGTTTGACATTCAAAGTGCCCTTCATGAATGCATTTCAATTTTCCGTGAGGTAAAGCCTATTTCAGTCTTACAAAATGTTCAGTGCAATTCCATTTGTGATTTGGCAAGCATTATTATCACTTTTTTGCGAGTACGAAGCTCGACAGTACTTTATTACGTTGATTCATTGATATGTAAATGCAATTTGAGAAGTGTTCATCATAAGATTATGGAATGATGACCAATTTTGTTAGCTAGCTTAGGCATGCTATTAAAGTAAATGTCTTAGTGGGCTAATGCTAATTGAGAAAAAAATAAAAATCAAAAGAATTATGTAATTCATGCATTTTACCAATGAATTAAATAATATTTCTCAATTTAGTGATATTGGTAGTGTAATTTTCTTAAATACAGTTTTATTACTTGGAAAATGTGTCATTACACTAGAGGTACTTGGGAAGAATCACCAAAAAAAAAAAAAAAAGAATTTCATATAAGAATTTCATATAAACTAAAAAAATAACATAAATTATGAACATTTATCCTAACTGGAGAACCACTCTATTGAAGCCTAATGAAAAGTGAATAGTGACTTTTTTTTAAATTTGTCCCCATCTGATAAACAATATATGAAACTTCATATCCACTAAAGCATCATCACTCAAGCTACGTCTTTTAGAGTCACATTGTCTTCACTAGGGGAAGGGAATGAGAAACTTAATATTAATAGAATCATTGTCCATGATAATAATTGTAAGTAATGTAGAAATTATCTCCAGTGTAAGCAGGGACAGACTTAACTGGTTTAGAAACCATTGAAAAGTAAGTATGCTCATAATTTTGAGTGCAAACCTGATCTTATAAAGAGAAACCACTAATGGAGACAAACATAATCATTTGTGTTCCTTTTGTGCTTATGCACTTGATTTCAAATTTAAATGAACCTTGAGGTATTCAAAAGTAGCATCTGAAGATCTTGCAAAAGGTGCAATAATGGGCGATGCTTTTAAGTTTTGCCTTTTGATTAATATCCATGAGACAATGTGCCTCTCCACATGTCCTTTTCAAGCGGAGAACGGGATAAGTAATGCCAATTTTATCCGAAGCCTTGGCAAATGATGACAAATAATCGTCGCATCCACTTATGATGACTGAACAAGTATAGATCAAAATGAGTATAAAGCAGATTGAATGAAGTAAATAAATGAATCCTCGGAAAAACTGCCTAAGTATTGGTTCTAGGTTGTTCTTTTGCAGCTTTAAAATGAAGAAATCGCCTCGTTTTATGCATATAATGACCATTAAGATGGTAGATGTGTCAATATTAAATCAAACATTAGAACTCTATTCAAAATAGAATTGAAAAACTCAGGTTCAAGTTAATCCGTGTAGTGTTATTGGTGTTTGTGTTAGCCAACCTAAAATAAATTTAGGTTGGGTTTAAGCCAACCTAAAAATAATGATTTAATTGTTTTTTTTCATTAATTATATTTTTTTGTTATTCTTTTTGAGTTATATTGTATAGAGCAAGTTGATTTTGTGCAAAACCCATCATGGCTTTACTGTTTTGATCATTTCGAGTCATTTAAGGTCAAGATTTTACATTTATTTCTTTGATGGGTTGCGATTTTAATTATAAGATTTAGGTATTATATTTTTAAATTAGATCAAAAACTGAACCATGAAAAGTATCCTATAGCAGAGCCCAACACCCAAGATGTAAAAAATTAGAAAATAATAATAATAATAATAATAATAATAGTAATAATAATAATGTAAAAAAAAAACAAAATGGTGACACGTGCTCGTTTCTATCACGATATTTCCTTGTTAGGAGAGGCTTCTCATTCAAATCAAAGGAGAAGCGAGAAAGATAGAAGCATGAGAAGATAAGAAGAAGAAAGAGAAAAGTAATACGGGCAACTTAGGCACAGTGAAGGTGGGGTCGTATTGTGCGAGAGAAAGAGAAGGAAGTGGAAGACTCCCTTGTGAGGTACTAAGCTAAGGAAGAAGACATCATCAAGCAAACGAAATCCATGAAGCAACTTCAGCAATTTAGATGCGAGAAAAATTGCGAACAAATGTAAGAAAATTATGACAGATAGCTCTCGGTGCGTGGAATCGAATAAAGACGAAGATGGAGGGCTCGACAGGGCTTCCACTCGCATCAAACTAGTGATGTGTTCGATTAGTCAAAGATCAATGGTTCTAGGGTTGTGGACAATCGACAGGTCGTAGCTCAATATGATAGGAAGACACGGAAGATATTTCGTGTGAGTCTATGCTCCTTCAAAAGGAGAGCTCGTTATTTAACCAATTGAAGTAAGAAGCATCAAGTGGCTTTGGTTCGAAGTAGAAGAAGAAAGAAGCAGCTTTGCGTGGGATAAACTGAGCCAAACCGAATTGCAGAGTAGAGGACCCACCTTGCGTACGATTGAAAAGTGTCGAGCAGGGAACATTAAAGAATTTTTGGGAGAAGGATCCAAGTGAGCTCAGAGGTAGAACATTTTCTTTTTTTCTTACTACCATAATAATGAAATTTATTAGCAAGGAAAGATAGATAACTAAAATACATGTATATTAATATATCTTAAAATATTAATTAAGATAAACTTTAGTTATGATAATTAGAAAGATTAAAGTTTAATGATTATAATTAGATAATCAAATGCTGGTTATACTCTAATTGTGTTCGCATATAGGAAATCACAATTTGAAGAGTTAATTGCAACATTAAGAACGAGGATTTATTTTTACACTTTGTATCAATTGAGTGCTCATGTTTTTATGTTATAGTAATATTTTTATTTCTTCTAGACTAAATGTATTTTTTGCTACTATCACTTGTTATATTGAAATCACTGCAAACTAATGATTTATTATTTTATTGAATGTTCGTTCATATTGTTGGAATGATGTATAGTAAATATTATTTAAATTAACATAGATAGTGAATGCTATACAAGTATATTAGTTGTTATGTAAATGAGAATGAAATAATTATTATTAGATAGTGGCTTTCATAATAGCCTTACATGTGCAAGCTTGGCTATGATGAAGTTCACCTTTTTATAGTACTAGCAGGAGAACACTAAGGTACCCATACACATAAATGAAAAGGATATTGATTTGATTTGTTTTAATCGACTTACTTTTTAGGCGATGCTCCTGTAACGGTTACACAGATAAAATGGTACATATGTGTTATTGATATAGTAAAACGTATTGAATGTTATGATCTATTATGAAAAATTATATCTAAAAATATAAAATTTAAATTTTTTTTTTTGATTTATAGAATCTCTGACTATTATACATATTGTTCACTTTTTTGTTACCTACTGCAGTTCAGAAGCACGAGTATTCACTGGTTAAGATTAGCTCACTATTTTGTTAAGCTAACATTTCATACTTAATTTTAATTAAAAGATGAGCAATAGAAGATAAAATATTTATTAAAGTAGCGGATAATCGGAAATGAGGTCAATTTAACTTTATTAATTTATTTTTTTTATATGGGTTCATTCATTATTAAATTGTTTGTGCTCTAAATTTAATTTAGAAAAATTTAATTTTCATCGACCAACTGCCTTTTTCGTCTTTGTTATCGAAGCTACGAGCTGTGTTGTAACAGAAATGCTATCAAAGCAAAGTTTAGGATTAATTAATATAATATTGTGAAAGAACAAATAAGATAATTACAAAGTAATTAATAATAAGAAATCTAAAAAATTAGCTTAACTCTAACTAAATAATTATGTTAATTCAAGCAAAAGGGTGCACTTAAGATTAATAGAAAATGGGAGTATGTTAGAAAATGAAGCAGTACCGCCCGCTATAAATTAAACATGAATGCCCTGACCCAAATGATGGTGATGATGACAATGTTGATTCAAGAGTTCAGGCCAAAGCTTGGTGAGGGTGACATAATTGTTGTGGATGAGTTTTTAAAGATATTTCATGATCTGCTTCCATCTTTGCTCGAAGGAATTGAAAATCCGTTTGAAGCGGAGAACTGATTGATGATGATAGAAAAGATACTAGATAACATAACTTGTCCTGATGAAAGAAGAGTATCATTAGCTACTTTTGTATTGAATGAAAAGCCAAAAGTGGTGGCTTGGTCAGCATCGTGATAGGCTAGGGACATACCTAACATAATGGTAAGGTGAGAGGATATCGTGGAGGTTTTTAGAGAATGATTGGTAATCCTATCTGGTCAAAGACAACGCATGAAAAGTTTATGAAGTTGGTGCAAGAAGAGAAGACAATGATATAGTATGAAGCTGAGTTCACAACACTATTGAGGCATACAACACAGCTGATAGCTACAACAGAAGAGAAATGTTATAGATCCCTTTATGGATTAAAGGTGTCAATCAAGTAGCCATTGGTGCTTTTGGGTATTGATGACTACTCAATATTAGTAGAGTGGTCTAGACGAATAGAAATTGATTTTCAGGGTATTTACAAGCATAAGGAGACACACAAGACGAAGAATTTTTTCTAAGGAGTGCTTTTGGATCAGTCAAAGGGATATATTTGGAAGAAGCCCATGTTCAGCTCAAGTTGATTTAATAGAGGTATGACTCGGAGTACTATAGTCACTTTTGTTATATATGGAAGACAGTATATGGGTGAATATTTGATGGGTTCCAACACAAGTTACTAGTGCATCATTTTGGTTATATTGCTAAATATTGCCCTTCACTTGGCTAGAAATTAAATATCAAAAGAGCAGAAATCAGGTTAAGTTCTTTACATAAGACTGTAGGTGGTAAAAAAAAGATAGAGTATACAGCTTCAACTCTTATGCAAGTTTAACCAAGATATCCTGTTCGACTTTGAATTTATTCGCTTATAGGAGAATTTTGTTGAGTTATCTTATAATAGATCATTGTTTTATTGTATCCATATTTCATCTTGTTGAATGAGATTTAAACTCTATGAAAATTTATGGATAATTTATGTATTACCTAATCATTAAGAAGTTATTTATGAGATATTTATAAATTTTGAGGATTATGAAGGGTGATTGTAATGACCACGAATAGTAATAGTAATAATATAAAAATCAAAACGGTGGCAACGTTCGTTTCTACTGTGATAGTTTTGTTAATACAAGAGCCTTTTCATTTGAACCAGAGGAAGGCAAAAAAAGAAAGCGTGAGAAGTGGAAAAATGAGTGAAATGGGCAAATATATGTCGACCGACCAAAGGTTTTTAGTGAACCGACTCACAATATTAATGGGTCATTGAATTCCCCTCTTCAACTAGTAATCAATATAAATGGGTGCTAATGTCAATTATGAATATGAAAGGGTGCTTGAGTCTTACAAATGTGACAATGTGTTATAATAACTTGTAATGTTCCTATTAAAACAGGGACAAACATGTAATTTTACACTAGATACCCCTGGGACCTATACATAGGGGTTTTTTTCTCCAATAAAAGATTACTGAATTGGCTTTATCAAAACTTGTGTTATTATGCACTTTGTTTCCTTTTCTTCTCTCTGTTTCTTTTGTGCATATTATGTTCTATATCTTGGAACATATTTGGATTCAACACTTACCCTTAATCTTGTTTCTTTCTTTTTAGTAAAGTTAAAATTCATTATCCCTTTTTGAATGCAAGATGCTTTTTGGGCAACCCAACTATACTATTTAGAGAAAGCACGGATAACAGTCTTGGATAGTTTACACAGACCTGCAAAATAATGAATGATAGTTGATGGATATCTTAGTTCCATTGCATTCTATCCCCTTCTCAGTAAAACATGTCAAAAGGAAACCAAAAAAAAAAAAAAAAAAATTTCTTTTTCCTTGCCTTTATTTTTTAAGCCAAATAAATCTACCTGCTTCTAGATGTGATTGTCTTTTCTCTTGTAAAATTGAAATGATTCTGCATTTCGATTCAACCTGACATAAATCTGCTCAAGTGCAGCCTGCTACACGGAGTTTGCTGCTCAGTTTTGAAGACGTAAAGGAGGAGTACATATCATGTTTGAATCATCTCATGAATATACTATTGGAGGACGCAAAAAATAGCTCGCTGAAGTCATCGAAAGCTTTGGAAGAGCTGATTGATCATGCACAGCAAATAAAGGGTGAGCTTTCGTCGGGTTTGTGATCCTGTTGATTTCTTGTGATTTATTATTTATATTTCCAACTCATTTGAGAAATATGTAATATTCCCTGGCACTGATTGAAATTGTTTTATGTGATTTATTTTTTATGATGGCAACTATTTGAATAAAGGATGTAATATCCTTCTACATTTTTATATAATCAAAAGTAATTGTTTTTTATAGTATAGGTCAATTTTCTTCTTCAAAATTAATTTTTGACGGGTAATTTTGTTAGTAAAAGCAATTTATATTGAAAATTTGTTATTTAAATGCTTTGTAAAATGTATCTACAAAAATTGTATTTTAAAAATTTTTAAAACAAGTGCAGTTTAACGTAGGTTTTATTTAGTTGAATATTATATAAAATCTAGTATATTTTAGAATGTATATTTTGTAATTATAATTCTAAATACTGAAATCTAGCAAATCAAGGCAGCTCAGATTAATTTTTAATTTATTTTTATTTACTATTTTTATTTTCTTTTTCATTTTATTTTTGCACATAATGGCTTCAAGGAATAATATGCATGTCGAGAGCCAAGGTAGGACCCTATTCACGATGGAGGGCGATTTTATATATGTAAAATGAGATTTTCATGTGTAAAATATTCTAGAAGATCAAATCATGACATAATAAGTTTTACGCTAGTGAGATGATGTTTTCACAGCAAGGAAGCGATATCAAAAAATGAATTAATAGTAAAAACAAATAGTTTTTTATATATATAAAAAATAATAATAATATTATTAGTGTAGATGTTATAAGTTTAAGTCATCCTCTCCCATAACAATATTCATTGGCATTTTTTAGATGAACAAAAAACATAAAGTAAAATCTAATGATTTCCTGGTAGATTATGAATTTCTAACCCTTTTTTTGAACTCCGAAGATTTCTTTATGTCACAGCTATTAAGTTCGTAGCATTTGAAAATAATAAAACATGTAGGACGTACCTTTTGTAATTTTTGGAGCATTCTTGAATCATATATGCCACCGGATAATATAACGTACTTCAGTTTTAGCACCATTAAAGTACAGTAAGTGTATGAATCTCATAACTAGACAAACATATCGGTTTCTTTAGTTGATAAACTACTTTAAATTATTCTTGGTAGCTAACTCTATGATGTCATCTGCAATAGAAATGTAAATTGATTATGAAAAATAAAAATAAAAAAAAATATTTTTTTTCTTGGATTTGCACATTAGCTCAAGCTTTAGCATATCCCCTTTAAAAAGGCTTGGAGGTCATTAGGAATAAATTAAATTGGCATAAACTAAGATACTTTATTCAAATGAAAAAAATGATAATATGGACTTAGTATTATTATTACGGACTCTACTCATCATTACCAAGTAAAATAAAAGGAAAAGAAATTCATATGAGAATTCGAATTTGGTTTTTTACAAATTCATTAAAAGAGTACATACAAAATGAAAATTTTTAAAAAAATTTGATAGCACCAAAAAAAAAAATGCTTCATTGTTGTCTAGATAACATCAATGACAATTCAATGGGTGAGAAAATCTTATGTAGTTATTTGAATGACGAAATTTTATCTTTAAATTCTTTAACAATTATACATGTATAGAAACTTTTTATTTCTAAAATTTAATTAAGTTATTTCATGAAATCCTAACTCCAACTTTAATTATTAGGATAACGTTAAAGTACTCATTGATTAACCGTCATATGGATGTCATTTTGTAGCCATAAGAGGAGATTGTTGATGGTTTTGAAGTTAGAAGAGGGGGTTACAATAGGGAGAAATGGGTTGCATACTGTATTTGGAGATGAAGATGAAAAAAAAAAAAGTTGGATCTCGTAACATCCATGGGATGTCATTTCAGAAAAAGCAACTTGAAGAGGAAATAATCATAGAAAGAAGGAAAAGGTGGTCAAGCGAAAGAATAAAAAAACTCTATGGACTTTGTAATTGCAAGGTGAAAAGGGTTACTGAGAGCAATTTAGGAAATCTTTTTGGATCTAGCTCTTCCAAAATTCCTTTATGAATCATCAGTAATATTGACAAAATTAAACTTCGTCATTGACTTTAATGCCATTGAATTGAGCAACGAACGCTGAAACGAAAGAAACCATCTGATGAAAGTTACAGAAGAGCTGTAAAAGGATATAGAATACCTTAAGAATTCTTGTTTGTAATGATCTCATGTATGTATGTAGCTTTTCAAAGAAGACATTTCTCTATAGCTCATTAATGTATGTTATGCTATTTGTTAATTGAATATATGAGTTTAATTGGAGTTCAAGATCACTATGCTAAGTATAATGTTGATAATTAATACTTTTTTAATATTTGAATGAAAGGGAATTGATTTCAACAACCACATCCTCCCCACCCCCTCCCACCCTCCCTTATAATAGGCTAAGGATCTGTTTGGGGCGTTATTGAATAAGGTGATGATAAACTTATGATCTAGATAAGCTGCTGATTAACAGTTGTACCGAATAAGCTGTTGATCGAGAGCTGATCCGGATAAACTAGTTCGTTGTTTGGTTTATGCTGTTTGAAAACAATTGGTTTGTAGTTTTTTTTCTGGATAAATGACTATTCTGCCTCTCCTAGTTACATTGTTTGTAACAAAACTGTCATATCAATATATTTGATACTTAATAAGCAAAAAACTACTTCATAACAATATAAAAAATAATATACACACCTCATATAATAGTGAGTATCAAGTGTACTAAAAAAAGAAAAAAAACATTTAAAATTAAAATTAAAAATATGATAACATTAATTTTAAATCCAAATGGCGTATGTTGATACACAAAAAATATATACATTTTTAGACCCATATTTTATACTCATTTTTGGTGATATTGCACTTTAATGGAAGGTATTTTTATGTTTTCTTGCAGGATGTTGAATTTTAGGACTTGAAGCAAAAAGAACGAAATTTGGAGCAAAAATGAAGAAGTTGAAAATTTATTCAGCACCGAAGACGCCAGAAGCAGCACCGACGACGCCGTTTGACAGAGACCAGCAAATTAAATTGCGAAACACTGGCGCGACGGCGCCAATGTCGGTTTAGCCCCTGTTTCTAGATGATTGGATGAATTTGGACGTTTTTGAAGTTTTTTTGGAGGCACCTTTTGGAGAATCGACTCTAGGCTTTATTTGGGGCCAAAATTGATAAAACAAAGTGACTCTTCCTGACATCTCATCACCCTAATTCAACCTTCTACGCATCACACATTCTTTCATTTTTCATTCCACAACCATTTAGAGTCCATTGTTCTTATAATTTAGACTTTTGTGGTGAGATTAAGTGGGGACTCTTCTCTAAGAGTGTTAGAGAAGGAGAAAAGTGAAAGATTTCTTCTTTCTACATTTCTTAGAAGAGGCTATAAGGGATTTACTTTGAGAAAGAGTTTCAAATTAGTGTTGTTTGTTTATTAGTGTTGTATGAACTTTCTTTTATATATGAAATTTAAGTTTTGTTGTATCTTTCTCATGAAGTCTGAGTAGTTTACTTTATGTTTGTTCCTACTTTGAGATATGGTGAAATGAAGAAATAATATGGATGCACCAATATTAAAATATAAACAAAATTATGATGATTTTTAACTCCGAATTTAATTTACTTTTCGATCTGGCCAATTGAATTATTAAAATATGTTGTGAAACATATGATCCGGGAAATAGAGTATGAGTTCTACAACAGAGTGAGGATCACATTTGATTCCATGAACGAGAATTTCATTCTTGGAATTAAGTGCAAATAAATAAGAAAATATACTTTGTTGGGTGTAGAATTGGAGAATCTTTACGGTGACATACTAAAATCCTCAATTCGATCTTAGTGTTTAAAAACTAAAGCGAGAGTTAGCCTTCCGGTGAAGGGAAGTGGGAGCTCTAAAGTGGGAGCCAGTGTTCTTCTAGCCTAGCCATGGATTTAGGGACTAAACTTGGGATTAGCCAACGATTTTTTATGACTCTGTATCAGAGTAGAGAATTAAAACTGCTCCTATTTGGCACAATACATATTAAAACCATTTATCGTATCTCATTTTTCCCAAATCTCATTATAGTGGGAAAGATGTTTTTTCATATAAAAAACATTTATCACATAAACAAAGTTTAATAGTTTAGTTGTTACTTTTTAAACTTTGTATTTCAGTTTTGTTATTAGATAAATAATTTAGTTCTGATAATATCTCAACATTCAAAATTAGTGACAGTAATTTTGTTTTGACTTTCTGTGAAATTTCTAGTAAATGTATCATTTCAAATTTAAACATTCTCCGTGGGATTGATATTTGGGGCTTAAATAGAAAGTCTTTTATTACTTGATAACAATACGTATACTTGCATAAAATCCCAACATTAATTGCTTAAATCCCAACATTAATTGCTTAAAATTGCTTAAATTTCTAATTTATAATATTGTGCATCAAGCTTTTAGCACATTTGCATAGCGGAGTCAACTATATAATTTTTACACAACTATATTTCACTCGGGATCAAGTTTTTGGCGTCGTTGGCAGGGATCAAGTTTTTGGCGTCGTTGCTGGGGAAGGTAACGGTAAATTAAATAGATTTGGTAAATTAGGAAATTTAGAGATAATTCTTAAAAAAAAACTAAAATATTAAAAAATTAAAAAAAATTCAAAATTCCAAAAAGAAAATATATTTTTATTTAAGAGTTATTTTTATGAAATTTTTCTTTGCTTATTATATTTGTTTATGTGAAATATTAGATCTGAAGGTTTTGTACCTTACGATTCAGAATTAGAGTGTATAGAACGTACTATTAAAAGAAAAAAAAATTAAAAACTTAAACAAAATGGTGAATAACATAAATAATCAAATAAATGAAAATCGACAAAAACCTTTAAAAGATTAAGTTAATCCGACGAGAGATGAACTTCACTTGACTATTTAAAATCCTGATGTAGCTGCTAATGCATATAAGATTCAACAAATAATCAGTTTAAAGGAACACCTACTGGAGATCCAAACTTATATTTTGCTAGTTTTCTTGAAATTTGTGCTACTTTTAAATATGACGGAGTGTCTAATGATGTTGTTAGGCTTAGACTTTTTCCTTTTTCTTTAATGGATAAAGCCAAGGCTTGGTTAAATTTATTAGCACCTTGATCTATTAGAACTTGGGGAGAACTATCAAAAAAATTCTTAACTAAATATTTTCCACCATCGAAAACTACTAAGCTTAGAAATGATATTACATCTTTTTATCAGTTTGATGGGAAATCGATATATGAAGCTTGTGAAAGATTTAAATAACTTCTTATAAAATGTCGACACCATGCTCTACCAGATTGGTTAATATTTCAAATATTTTATAATGGATTAGTGGGATCACTTAGATCTATTATAAATGCTACTGCGGGTGGATAACTAATGTCAAAATCTTTTGATGAAGCATATTTTTATCTAAAGAAATGACAACTAATAATTTTCAATGGCCCTCTGAAAGGGTAAATCCTAAGAGAGTAGCTAGTATTCATGATTCTGTTGCAATGTCTATTTTAACATCACAAATTGCTGCTATTTTAAAAAAGATTGATCAAATATGAGTGAACTATTCTCAAATACCTCGAGTATTAGAGGAAAATTCACTATGACATATCATTAATACTCAATCATCTTATGAAACTTTAAATGCTATAAATAATCGAAATAACAATCCCTATTCTAACTTTTATATTCCTGAATGGAAAAATCACCCTAATTTTAGTTCGAATAATTATAATCATTCGGTGAATCCCTCTAGAAATTTGAACAACCAAGGAAATCCTAGTTATCGACCTTATTATCCTCCTAGATTTAACTCTAATCCCAACCCACAAGTTAAGGAAAAGAAGTTGACGATGGAAGAAGTAATGTTAAACATAAGAAATCAAATATAGAATCAAGGGGCTACTATTAGAAACATTGAAAATCAATTAGGACATATTGCTGCTGCACTTAGTAATAGACCTTCTAGAATTTTTTCGAGTATGGTGGAAGTTAATCCAAATGATCAAAATAAGGAGCAAATTAAAGCTATTCAATTATGAAGTGGAAAAGAAGTTCAAACAAGGATCCAAAGAGAAACTGAAGTTGATGAAGAGAAGGAAGCAATGGAAAGTGACCAAAATGAAAATGAACAAACACAAGGTCCTTTAGAAAAATCATTACCTCTGTTTCCTCAAAGACTGAAGCAGAAGAAAAAAGATAAAAAATTTACAAAATTTTTGGAAATCCTTAAGAAGTTAACGATAACCATTCCTTTTGTTGAAGCTTTGGAACAAATGCCAAGTTATGTGAAATTTATGAAGGATATATTAAACAAGAAAAAGAAGTTTACAGATAATGAGACGGTTGCACTCAGTGAAGAGTGTAGTGTTTT
The DNA here is from genome assembly GCF_001263595.1 of Phalaenopsis equestris. Classification (NCBI taxonomy): domain Eukaryota; kingdom Viridiplantae; phylum Streptophyta; class Magnoliopsida; order Asparagales; family Orchidaceae; genus Phalaenopsis; species Phalaenopsis equestris. The sequence continues at coordinate 301,697 of NW_018252638.1, forward strand.
TATTCAGAAAAGCTTCCTGAAAAATTAAAAGATCTTGGTAGTTTTACTATACCATGTGTTATTGGTAAAAAGTTTTTTGGAAAAGCTTTAAGTGATTTAGGAGCTAGTATCAATCTTATGCCTTTATCGATCTTTAAACGTTTAGATTTGGGAGAGATTTTCCCTACTACTGTAACTCTTCAGTTTGTTGATCGATCAATAATTTATCCAAAAGGAGTTATAGAGGATGTATTAATAAAAGTGGATAATTTATTTTCCCTGTAGACTTTATAGTATTGGATATGGAGGAAGATAAAGAAATTCCTACTATTTTTGGGAGACAATTTCTTGCAACAGGGAGAGCTGTGATAGATGTGAAAAAAAGAGAATTAATAAGGAGAGTTAATGATCAAGAAGTAACATTTAATATTGCAAAAGCTATGAAATATCAAGCAATAGAAAAAGATAATGAATGTTTTACGATGGAAGTAGCTGATTATCTCAGTAACGAGCAATTTGAGAATGAGTTTGAAGACAAATTAAAACAAGGAGAATTTTTTTAAAACAAGGGTGAAATAAAAGAAGAAGATTTGGATTATATTCAGGGCAAATTTGAGACTTTAGACTTGTTGGAAAACGATAATAAAAATCTTATTCCTTCAAGTATTAAACCACCTAATCTTGAACTGAAAAATATTACCTGACAATTTAAAATATGTGTTTTTAGGAGAGTCATCTACATTGCCTGTTATTGTATCTTCAGAATTAACTGAAACTCAAGGAAAAAAAATTAATAAAGATGTTGAAAAGATATAAAAAGACTTTTGGATGAACTTTAGCAGATATTAAAGGAATTAGTCCTTCTATTTGTATGCACAGAATTCTATTAGATGAACAATATGAACCTAAAGCTGGTCCTCAGAGGAGATTAAACCTAATAATGAAAGAAGCTGTTAAAAAAGAAACTTTAAAATGGCTAGATTCTGGAATTATATATCATATTCCAAACAGTGCTTGGGTAAGTCCAATTCACTGTGTTCCAAAAAAAGGAGTGACTATTGAAGAAAATGAGAAAAAATGAATTAATACCAATAAGACAGGCTACTGGTTGGCAAATTTGTATTGATTATAGAAAATTAAACATGGCCACCAGAAAAGATCACTTTCCTTTACCTTTTCTAAACCAAATGTTGGATAGATTGGTTGCAAACAAATGTTATTGCTTTTTAGATGGATATACTGGTTATCACCAAATTTCAATTGCTCCAGAGGATCAAGAGAAGATAAAATTTACAAGCCCATATGGAACATTTGCTTTTCTTAGAATGTCTTTTGGACTATGCAATGCACCTGCAACATTTTAAAGATGTATGATATTGTATGATGTCAATCTTTAGCATGGAATGGAAGTGTTTATGGATGAATTTTCATTATTTGGAACTTTGTCCGAATTATGCTTAAATAATTTTGACAGTTCATGAAGTATGTGAAAAAATTAACATAGTACTAAATTGAGAAAAATGTCAATTTATGGTTGCAGGAGGAATTGTACTTGTGCATAAAATTTTTGAAAATGACAAGGAAGTAGATCCTGCAAAAATTCAAGTTATTGTCAAATTACCACCTCCGACTAATGTTAAAGAGGTAAGAAGCTTTCTAGGACATGTTGGTTTCTACAAGCGTTACATAAAAAATTTTTCTAAAATAACTAAGCCGTTGTGCCAACTTTTAGAAAAAAAGACACAAAATTTGATTTTAATGAGGAATATATAAAAGCATTTGAATTATTGAAAAAAAAATTAATCACTGCACCTATAATAGTTCCACCTGATTAGGAGAAACCATTTGAAATAATGTGTGATGCTAGTGATTATGCTACTGGAGCTGTGTTAGGAGAAATGCACAATTATGTTTTTAAATTAATATATTATGCTAGTAAAACTCTAAATGATGCGCAAATTAACTACACTACTACTGAAAGAGAGTTACTCGTTATTGTTTATGCCTTTGATAAATTTAGACCTTACTTAATTGGAACTAAATGTATAGTGCATACAGATCATTCTGTTATTAAATACTTGATGCAAAAGAAGGAT
>NW_018252638.1:305162-306865 GCF_001263595.1 Phalaenopsis equestris
AAAGATAAAGAAAACTACTCAGAATCCATGGAGAAAACAAAACCATACTTTAGTTTAAAAGAAGAAATCATTGTCAAACCAACAACAAGTCTCAATTAAAATCAAAAGTAGTCTCAAAACAAAAAGATAAAAATTTATCTCAAGTCCTCCACCAAACTTCTGAATTTCCTTTGATTCTCTTCTCTTTACAATCACTCAAAATAAAATAACAAAAAGGATAAAATTAAAGTAAAAGTGGTGCTTGAAAATCTCTCCGAACTAACTCCCCAAATGATAACTTTCAAAACTTTCCAATACTTTTAGGACCTCTTTCAAAGTCCCAAACATCTTTCTTTTATAATTTTCTAAAAGGTGCCTTGGTTTCTCTTCAAAACATGTCTAGATTGAATGTATTTCCTCAAGAGATGCATCCTTTCATGATAATTTTCGTCCATGGAGGTTATAACCACCTATTAAGCCAATGGGTGCCTCAAAAACCTTTTAAAAATTTACAGAAACCAAATTTAATCGCTCAATAACTGCCATTGGCGCTTAGGCACGACCTTCTCTGTTTAACCGACGCTTAATTACCGGATCTTGCGCCTAATGCTTAGGCGCCAAAACTCTTTTGCACATATTTCACATTTTTGTTCCAAATTTGATCCTTTTTCACTCCTTTAAGCATGTTTCACCCTTTTTACCTGTATTTGCAAGAAAAACACAAAAATACTTTCCATTAAAGCGTAATATCTCAAAAATAGGTATAAACATTTGTCTAAAAATACTATATATTTTAGGTGTATCAAAATCCCCCAAACTTAAAATGTTACTTGTCCTCAAGTGACACTTCAATCTTTAAAAACTATATGAGTTTCTTTAGGAGTTTCCAAAATTTTAATGTAGAAATACAGTAGTTCAATTTAGAAAAAATATTAGTAAATGAAACCAAGTTAGAGTTTTGAAATTTCTAAAGTTAAGAAATATGAAAATATGAGTTTCTATCTAATTCAAAAATATTGTTGATTCTCCAAAAATAGAGTTTAGGCATTTTATCTTCTCCACTTAAAAGATTTTCATTAAAAATAATTTTACATACTATATTATATCTATCTTATACTTTAAAAAGATCAAATGTAGAACCAATTTTTGATTAGGCACTAATCCTTAAGCTTCTCCTTCCTAATTTTTTTTCTTCTTTTCTTTTTCTTTTTCTTTTCTTTTATTTCTCTTTTTCTTTTCTTTTTATGTTCTTTCTTTTTTTTCTTTTCTTTTTCTTTCCAGGCAAGTATTACTATATCTGGATAGGCCTTTTATAATTTTGAATTCTACTTCTCCTTTTTTAAAGCAAAGTCATGATATAAGTCTTTTACTTATAAATATAAAAATAGGTTTGAAAATAATTTTAATAAAAGAAATTTAAGTATTAAAAATAAAAGTCTAAATTATCTAATTTTTTTCAAAAATACAATTTTCTTACTAAATATATTTACTTATATTAATCATTTTATCATCTAAAAACTTTTTAACTTAAAGTTTTTCTTCATTACTAAAAATTTTAACTAAATTTTCTTACTTATTTCTAAAATCAAATTTTACTTCCCTAATATAACTTCATATACATAATCAATTTTTTTCTTTCAAATAAATTTCACCTGTAGCAAATTTGAGAACAAATAAAATTCCAGTTTTGAAAATATTTTTCATCCCCCCCCCCCCCCTCCACA
>NW_018252638.1:306904-308871 GCF_001263595.1 Phalaenopsis equestris
TAACAAGAATTTTTAAACCCTAATGATACAAGCATAAAACTAAAAACAGGAGTAAAATTAATTTTTGATCAAATTTTCTATATTTTATTTCAATTTAACATATAGAGATTCAATAGACTTCTAAATAGTGGGTATAAACATAAAAGTAAACTAACACACTAACTTGATTTCACGATCTCAGCATAAAAAAAACACACTAATATGATAAAAGAAAAATATAGGGTAACAGTTTCAAAAATTTAAATTTAAGATTTAAGTTAGCTAGATTTTCAACTTTACAATAGATATAGAATTAAGTTAAGTTCTAAACTAACTAAATCACAAAACTCACAACAGTTACTACCCTCAAATTTTAAAGCAAACTACTAACTAACACAAACATTACAATACAATTAAAAATAAAAGTCTTACACATCACAATGTGTAAACAAGTACGCAAACATACATGTCTCAAGTCCAAAACATGAAAACACATCAACTATAATTCTCACTTAAACATAAAAGCCCAAACCACATCACATAGTTCAAATCACCACATAGCTGCACATAGATGCAAATGTAGCAAGCCCAGACCACATAGTTCATATCATATTACAATCATAGAAAAAATTTCTCAAATCTACTCTTCATCCTCTGAATCACCGCTATCCTAAACTTTTGCAGGGTCATAATCAGGGTATCTAAGATATGGAGGAAATTTCACTCCTTAGTTACCCCTAATGAGGCTCTCCATAGATGAGTGAAATTTCTCTTTATTATCACTTTTTCTCCTATTATACCTATCAGTATGCTCTGCAAAATGCTCTAAATTTTGTACTCTATCAGCGGTAAAATTAATATTATACATCATCCTCTGCGATAATTAATCTTGGGTCTCAGTAGACTCACCTCGAGATGTAGAAGCACGTGAGGTAGATAGTCTAGATGTAGAAGCAGCAGAGGTAGAAGTAGCAGACGTCTCCATTCCACAACTCCAAAAAAATCTCCCTGTCCAACCAAAAATTGAATGCTTAGAATAAGTCTTCACATTCACCTTAGTTATGGGCTTTAGAGGTAATAATACTTCTACTTCCTCCCAGCTCCCAGCTATCATATTTAACTCTAGCCTGCTCACACAAAGAAAAGATCAAGGAAGCAAATCCCAGACCTGCAGTAGTAACAGTTGTAGCAGAACTGATGATAGTCTGACATATCAAAGCTCCAAAGATCAAAGCTCCAATGTTGATGAGCTTTTCATCTTGAATATAATAGTTCAACGTCGATCTTTCTCTGGTCACTCCATTAAGATGATTGGTCGGAAGCAAGCGATCAGAAATGAAATAGTGTCAGGCCTTTGAAGGTGCACATAACTTTGAAGTTGGGAAATTTACTCTTCTCTCATTAGTGATTTTCCAAGATCTTCCAAGTGATTTTCCAAAGTCCTCTCCCAATAGTCAAGTAAGAGATAATCTCATCTAACTCCGCTTTAGTAGGGCTATAACTTGCATAAGAACATAATGTATCCGGTGGTAAATGAATTTTAGAAATATGATGAAGGATCTCATTTTAACAAAAAGAGAATCAAAACATTGATTAAGAAATATGATATTATGCATAAATTCTCTGCTGCTTATCATCCTCAGACGAGCGATCTAGTAGAGATATCAAATCGTGAAATTAAACAAGTTTTAGAAAAAGCTATAAATCCTTATAAATTAGATTGGTCTGCTAGATTAGATACTGCATTATGGGTATACAGAACTGCTTATAAGACTCTCATAGGAATGTCCCCATATAGACTTATTTTTTGGAAAAAAACATGCCACTTACCAGTAGAATTGGAGCATAAAACATTTTGGGCTATTAAGTAATTTAATTTTAATTGAAAGGATGCTGGTGAGAAAAAAATATTGCAACTCAATGAACTTGAGGAGATTAGAAATGAAGCATATGATAATGCAAAAATCTATAAAGAGAAAATAAAAATA
>NW_018252638.1:308881-315271 GCF_001263595.1 Phalaenopsis equestris
AACCTGGACTAGAAGTTTTATTATATAATACAAGATTGAGATTATTTCCAAGAAAACTGAAATTCAGATGGTTAGGACCATTTAAAGTGATTAAAGTCTATCATTATGAAATTGTTGTTGTTAAAGATCCTAACACTGGAAAGATATTTAAAGTTAATAGAAATCAATTGAAACATTATTATGAAGGGCACATAACACAATTTAAAGAAGTTTTAATGTTAAGTCAACCCAACTAATCAAATGGTATGTCGGGCTGACGACATTAAATAAACTATTTTCTGGGAGGTAACTATATATAGATAGAAATATCTATGTATTCCTATTTTGTTTGATAAGTGTTTATATAGTAGAAGATAATAATCCTACACAATTTTATATATTATAAATTACGAAAAATTTTGGTATTAGAGGAAAATTTGGAATCGAATTGATCGAAAACATGAAAAGACATAATTTTTGCCTCTGGCACCGACTGTGCCAGAATGGGTGCTGACGGCACCCGCAGACAGACTAAAGCGACGACAGTGCCATCGGGAGCGCCGATAGAAGTTTGACAGTTCAAGATAAATTTTGATGGGCTTTGGCGGGATTTCGCTCCGTAATAATTTTTGGGAGATGTTCTTAAAGTCCTAAAAATGCCTTGAACGACTAGAAACTTTCTGTTTTTGAATTCCATGGCCTCCAATTCTAGAAATACTTCCAGGTATGGAGTTTTCAATAGAAGAAAGTTTATCAGTTTTGACGTGCAAAGATTATACGACAAAGTTATTACAAAGATGAGGCTTATCAAGGGGAGAGGCTTTGTCAATCACAGATTGATTAATCCAAGTTCTCTGATTGGTAAAATCATTGTATAAAGGTGATGGGAAGTTTTGTGCTACACTACCGTTGCAGTTATTGTACTAGTAGTGAAGGAATTCTACGCCAACTTACATGGAATTACCCAAGGAGTTATCTTTGTACGAGGTAAGGTTGTACCATATACTCCTGTGAGAATCAATGAGTTGTATATGATAGAAAGCGTTCCAATCTGTCATTATACAAATTTTATTCCTACTAGAGAATTGATGTAAGATGTCTATAATTTTTTGACGGATGAAAGTGATATTTGGGAAATGTGAGATGAAGGATATGTTAGTTTCTCTGCTTCATCGCTTAGCCCAATATCGAAGCAGTGACATTTCTTCATTTCTGCAAAATTACTCCCTATAATGAGGATTAGTAGAGTCACCAAAGAAAGTGTTATTTTTAATTATTGCATTCAAATAGAAAAACCCATTGATATGGGTTCTATCATATTTAAATCTATTATGGGTATTATTATGAACTGGCCAATTTATGGACTTGGGCATCCTTCCATAATTTTCCTACTTTGCAGTCAATCTCAAGTTCCATATGAAAGTTGAGAGAAAGTATTATTACCTTTTGGCCCATGATTCTTATTGATGATAATTATGTTGGGAATTGGAATGAAGCATTAGATACTATATTTGATCACTCATCACATGATTGAACTCCATTGATGCCACCAACAGTTGGAAGTTCACTTGCTGTAGAAAAGAAATTGAAGAAAATTGAAAGAGAACTTCAAAGTATTACGAATGCAATAGGAGATCGTAAGTAACTTTTTGATCACCTAGATTTGAGGATGAAAGATAATTTTGATCATATTGGAACAATTGAAGAAGTATTAGTGCAGATGTTTAAAGAAAAATGATGGATCGAAGAAAATTTGACTGAACAATTCCTGTACCGACCAGCCTATGGGAGATATTAGAGGAGGAGAAAGCACTGAAGATGAGGTCGAATAATTGAAGAACTTGGACTCTCTCTACTAGTTTAAAGTACTTATGTACTTAATGTGATTATGTGGATTTGATTTAGTTTGCTTTGTTTTAGAATTCTGAACTTTGATTATGAGTATAGTTTTGTGTCAGTGTTTAGTGTTGTGGCTTGATTTTGATGTTGATTTATAATTTATTTTGCCTAATACGTGTGAAAGTGAGATTAGAAATTATGTTTGTAAAAGTGTATTTTCATATATAAAAGTTAGTTTATTGTTGTTTGTGAAAATGTTTTTTTGTGAATTATTGTTAGATAAAAATTTGTGTTTAAAAATACTAAAAAGACTTTTGAGAAAATTGAAAGGGAATTGAAAACTTAAAAAAATTGAAAAATGAAATTTTTAGGCCTTCAGCACTGACGACGCTGGCATGGGCACCGACGTCACTCTCTACCCAAGAACAACCTTCAACCTTTTAAAATTTGAGATTCACCGTAAACTGCCATTTTTTCCCTTTGAGTCACCTTCAACCTCTGATTTTTGCACCTAGGGCTCGCATTTGCTTGGATTTGAAGTGATTTTAAGGCAAAGGAACTTTTGATTTTATCTTCTCTAGGTAAGAGCAACACTTTGAACTAAAAAATTTTGATTTTCCCCAAGGATTTATCTCACATTATCGAGATCTGAAAATTTTGGAATTTTTTGAGAGATTTCGAGAAAATCCTTTGGTGAAGAACTCTTACTTAGTAGATTTAAGTATAAAATATTTTACTTTCTGATTTTTGGGATTTTTTTGGAATATTTTCAAATTTTTTTGAATTTTCTCTAGATTTCCCATGACACCAAGAACGAGCAAAGAAAAAAAGAAAAGTAGATTATGGTGAACAAAAATTTGTTAGCTTCAGGGCTAGTGCTCGATTCAATACTCTACTTGAGCATAAAAAAGTAATTCCATATCGTGGTTTTAAAAATCCAGGTAGAGAAGTCGAGCGATCAATCAATGCTCGACAGTCAGAAAATTTCTGTTATTTTACTGCCGATACGATTATTAGTGTAGTGATGGAATTGTATGCCAATTTTTGTCTTTTATTAACAGATTTTATATGTATTATGCACAATTTAATGTTTTAAGTCTTGTAGCTTTTTATATTAGCACTTGCAGCATTTCAGAATTAAAGTTTCAAAATCAGAACCTTCAACAGGTATGTCTTTTCTTTATGTAATTAATGTTTTCTTTCACCCTTTATTTTTTAGTTCTTCATTCTAAATCTTTTAAAAATTTAAGTTTGGGGAGGAAAGAAAGATTCATTTTTAAAGAAAAAAACTTAATTTTTTTTATCCTCACTTAGCTATATTTTAAAAAATTTAAAATTTAATATGACCTTTGATATTAGGGGTTAACTTTAGATAACTATATTTATGTTTCTAAATATATAGTAAACTTAAGTAAAAATTTTCAATAATAAATGTTAATTTTAAAGATTAAAATATTTGGTATAAAAGAAAAAGACTAAGTTTTTATATTTTAAGTAAAGAAAATTGTTTTTTTTTAATATTAAAAATCTTAAAGGTTCATGTAAGAAGAAAAGAATTAAACTTTATGAAATTTTTAAGATAATACAGATTTGTTAAGTGAAGAAATGTGACAAGTTTTTGACTTTAAGAAGAGGATAGTGAAGTTCAAAATCATTAAAGCCTATCGAGATATAGCAATCCTCACTTATAAAAAGAAAGAAAAGAAAAGAAAAGAAAAGAAAAAAAAGAAAAGAAAAGAAAAGAAAAGAAAAAAAAGAAAAGAAAAGAAAAGAAAAGAAAAAAAAGAAAAGAAAAGAAAAGAAAAGAAAAAAAAGAGTGAATTAATTAAAAAAAAAGACTTGCTACATTTACTAAACTTTTATTTGAGTATTAATTTATTTTCTAGTGAAGTTTTATAAAGTTCTTTTTCATATGAATACTTTAAATGACTTTAATATGATAATTTGCAATTTTTCTTGGAAAGAATAGAGAATCAGAAATCTTGAACTTGATTGCTAAATATTTTTATACCTTTAGTTATAACTAGTGTTGTTTTAAATTTTTTTAAGTTATACTAATGTATTTAGTAGACTAAGATATGGAAATCTAGAAGTTAAATTCTTTATCATAAGTCATATTTTTATATAGTAGAGGAGTTGCTTGAGGACAAGTAACATGTAAGTTTGGGGGATTTTGATACACCAAAAAGATATGCATTTTTCGACCCATATTTATACTCATTTTTTATGATATTTCACTTTAATGAAAGGTATTTTTATGTTTTCTTGCAGGTTGTTGAATTTTAGGACTAGAGCCAAGAGCAGCACTGATGGCGCAGACCAACATATCTGATGGTGAATTTTACTCAGCACCGATGGTGCCAGAAGCAGCACCGACAACATTGTTTGACAGAGAGCAACGAATTAAATTGCGGAACAGTGGTGCCGACGGTGCCAAAATGGGCGCCGACGGCGCCAATGTCTGTTCAGCCCCTATTTCTAAAAGATTCGATGAATTTAGACTCTTTTTGAAGAGTTTTTTGAGGCGCCTATTGGAGGACCAGAGGCGCCTATTGGAGAACCCACTCTAGGCTTTATTTGGGGCCAAAATTGATCAGAAAAGTGACTCTTCTTGACATCTCATCGACCTAATTCAACTTTCTACGCATCACAAATTCTTCCTTTTTTCAATCTACAACCATTTGGAGTCCATTGTTCTTATAATTTAGAGTTTTGTGGTGAGATTAAGGGTGAACTCTACTCTAAGAGTTTGGAGAAGGAGAAAAGTGAGAGATTTCTTCTTCCTACATTTCCTAAAAGAGGCTACAAGGGATTTGCTTTGAGAAAGGGTTTCAGATAAGTGTTTTTTGTTTATTAGTGTTGTATGAACTTTCTTTTATATATGAAATTTGTGTTTTTTTTTGTAACTTTCTCATGAAGTCTGAGTTGTTTACTTTATCTTTCTCCCTACTCTGAGTTATGGTAAAATGAAGAGATAATATGGATGTGCCAATAGTAAAATATAAAATAAATTGTGTTGATTTCTTAACTCTGAACTTAATTTACTTTTTGATATGGTCAATTGAATTGTTAAAATATGTTGTGAAACATATGATCTGAGAAATGGAGTATGAGTTCTACAACAGAGTGGGGATCACATTTGATTCCATGGAGGAGAATTTTTTTCATGGAATTAAGTGCAAATAAATAGGGAAGTATACTTTGTTGGGTGAAGAGTTGGAGAATCTTAGGGTGACAAAATAAAATCCCCAATTTGTTCTTAGTGTTTAAAAACTAAAATGAGAGTTAGCCTTCAGGTGAAGGGAAGTGGGAGCTCTGGAGTGGGAGCCAGTATCCTCCTAGCCTAGCCACTAATTTAGGGACTAAACCTGTGATTAGCCAATGATTTTCTATAACGCTGTATCAGGGTAGAGAATTAAAGCTGCTTTTATTTGGCACAATACATATTAGAGCCATTTATTTCATCTCATTTCTCCAAAACCTCATTGTAGTGGGAAAGATGCTTTTTTACATAAGAAATCTTCATCACATAAACATAGTTTATTAGCTTAGTAATTACTATTTAAACTTTGTATTTCAGTTTTGTTATTATTTAAATAATTTAGTTATGATAATATCTCAATATTTGAAATTAGTGACAATAATTTTGTTTTTACTTTTTGTGAATTTCCTAATAAATTTATCATTTCAAATTTAAACCTTCCCCATGGGATCAATATTTGGGGATTAAATAGAAATTTCTTTATTACTTGATAACGATACGCATACTTGCGTAGAATCCCAACATTAATTGCCTAAATTTCTTTTTAATAAAATATTGTATCAAGCTTTTGGTTCCATTGCATAGCGGAGTAAACTATATAATTTTTACATAAATATATTCTCGGGATCAAGTTCTTGGCACCGTTCCCAAGGACAGGTAATGATAAATTAAATAGATTTGGTAAATTAGAAAATTTAGAGATAATTATATAAAAATTAAGAAAATCAAAAATCCAAAAAATAAATATATTTTTATTTAAGAGTTATTTTTAAGAAATTTTTCTTTGCTTATTATGTTTGTTTATGCGAAATATTGGATCTGAAGGTTTAATACCTCACGATTTAGAATTAGAACGTACTATTAGGTAAATTCAGAAACAACAAAAAGAAATAAAAATTTAAACAAAATGGCGAATAACTTAGATAATCAAATAAATTAAAATCGACAAATATCTTTAAAAGATTATGCTAATCCCACAGCAGATGAACTTCCACAGCAGATGAAATCCCACAGCAGATGAACTTCACTTGACTAGTCAAACTCTTGATGTTGCTGCTAATTCATTTGAGCTTAAACCTCTTATTATCCAAATGGTACAAAATAATTAGTTTGGAGGAACTCCTACTGAAGAACCAAACTTAGATCTAGCTATTTTTTTTTTGAAATTTGTGCTACTTTTAAATATGATAGAGTGCCTAATGATGCTAATAGGTTTAGACTTTTTTCTTTTTCATTAAGGAATAAAGTCAAGGCTTGTTTAAATTCATTAGCACTTGGATCTATCGGAACTTGGGGAGAACTATCACAAA